>NC_062223.1:94816681-95118383 GCF_902686445.1 Sciurus carolinensis
GAAAAGAGTAAGAAAACATCACTTTTGGGAGAAAATGATTTTAAAATATAAATCTCTGTGATATTTTGGACTTCATTTGTTCCAAAGATTTAGGAAGATGACATTTCAAAGGCTCACAAAGGAGACTTCTATTTTTTAAAAACTATTTCTTAATTAATATCTTCAGAGAACTAAGAAGTACTTTTATAAACTGACTGAATCTTAATGAAATTCTCAGAGAAATTCTGGCATCAGTCACAACAAACACCCTCTTGGAATTTAATTTCCTCTTCAGCACACAACTTACTATAGAAACTCATTTATGATGCTGCCACGAGTCAAACTCTGCCTGGAGCACAAAACCCTCAAAGTCCCACAAGAGAATCTTACTTGGGACTCGGTGGAAACTGGCCTTATATTTGGTTAAATCCTATATCCAACAAATTTTCTCCATGCCAAACTTTCAGCTTCTACCATCAACCACAGTGAACTCTTCCATCTCTCTCCTGCCCCTCTCCAACCCACTACAGCTCTTCCTGTGGCCTTCCAGTGCCCCCCAGGCCCAAACTCCCCAAATTCAGTCTATTTTCCCTGTCCAACAAATGAATAAAAAAAAGGAGAGAAGTCCACGAAACAAAAAGAGAAGACCATGAGCAACTAGCTAAATTCATTAACTTTCTGCCAAAGACCTATTCATTCTGACTTCTGGCTTCATTCAATTTCTCTTTGGATGAGATGATTGTGGGTCCTAGGATATTTAGTGTATACACTGGGGAGCGGAGGGGGGACAAAAGCTGAAAGAATTATTTATAAGGACAAAAATGTACTTAAAAGCCTTTCTCCCCTGAGGATAACTCCTACTGGAAAACTTGATCAATCCCATTATCTGGAATGCGAGCCATTGAGACAAAGGAATAGCCAACCTTTATTGAGCACCCACTGCAATTCACACATTTATCTTACATAAGGAAGCTGATATTACCCTAGTTTTACACACGAAGAAACCAAGCTCAAAGAGGTCAAGGCAACGGACTCAGGATTTACATCTAGGTCCGCCAGACACCCTAGACCACTTCTCACTCTACTTCTGGTGTCCACTGGTGCTTATGTTACAGTGCCTGCATTAGAGACTACTTTACAATTTATATGTTTCTTTCCACATACATGATTTAATTTAATTTCCTAGAGGAAAGTCAAGAATTCCTTTACCACCATTACAAAATTCTGCTTGGATTCAAAAATCATCAGTAACTTTTACAAACCTGCTGCAACACAGAGTTTTGCCCTCACCTGGCTTTTTTCACCTGTAAACTGATGCTCATTCTTACTTCACAGGGCCTAATACATGGCAGGGGCTCAAATGGTAACTATTATTAGCAACGCAATTCTTACTGGTTAAAGGAAATTAAACACATTCACATTCTAAAATATAGATATTTTAGAGACCCAACAATTAATATTTACTTGTTGGAAAAGATATCGTTTCATTTTATCACTCCCTCAAATTCAGGAATAACCACTAACTTAGCTTTCAACAAGGAAAAAAACAAAAAAAGGATTACTGAAAATGATGTGGTTGCCAGGTACAGTGGTAGATGCCTATAATCCCAGCAACTCAGGAGTCTGAAGCAGGAGGACTGCAATCATTAAGTTCCAGGCCAGCCTCAGCAACTTAGCCAAGGCCTTACAACTTAGCAGCCCTTTCTCAAAATACAAAATAAAAAAGGGCTGGAGATAAAAAATATAAAATAAAAAGCATCCCTGACTTCAATTCCCAGTATGCCACCTCCCAAAAAATAATGTGGTCAAACCCAATATGGATTTTGAAAGCTACTAACAGAAGAGCATTCAGCTGATAAAATACAAAAAATCCTCCCCATCTTCCAGAACCATGACTTGACCATTAACTGTGCTGTTTAGCTGCAGTCATTTTAATTCTGTGATAGCCCTAAACATCCAAAGCATTTCTTATGAGGTTGCCCAGGGAATGTGGGGAACACGGGTGGGGTGGAGAGGATACATATTGTTGATTCAAGCTATTTTTTAATATGCTGCATCTAATGCATTGCTTGCCTATTTACTACATTCACTTGAAAAGAAACCAGGTTAATTCAGAAATGCCAGATGCAGTAGGCATCAGCTCACTTCCCAAATCAGAATGGAAAAGATGCAGAAGTGTGGTGACACAGGATCCTAGCATCAATCAGACAGAAGGAAATCTATATTATGGGAATGAGAGGTCCTGGAGGTGTTCTTGGCCTGTGGAGACCAATCCAACTGAGCATCCACTCCAGGCTTGAAAGTTTAAAAAAAAGAAAAAAATTCAGGTCCACAGGTGATATATGTAAATATTTTCTAAACAAAGCAACTTTATGACAAAGATAGCCAACTGCACCAACCTACATCAACTGCCTACATGAGAATAGTATTCACAATGTAAAACTAGTACCCAATTATTATTAGCTTCCTGTTTTGCTTTTTGATTATTGCTCCTCATCTGTTTTCTTTTAAATGTTTCCCAATTTCCTTGTAAGGACAGACTGAGGTTTACTGTGTGTGGCTACTCTGGTCTCACAAGCAAAAAGACTTCAGTTTCCATCAGATTCTCTCTTTTCATATCCCATTTCACTCATAAAACTGAGGTTCAGAGAGGGCAAGTGGCTCATCCAAGGTCATACTACTTGGAAACACATCTAAGCTCAAACAAGGGCTCAAGAGAGCCTCAGTCTGAGTCTCCAGCTGCACCACCGATGCAAATGACCTGGTATACTGGTGTCTTGAATACAAAGTTTATTTGGGAGGAAAAAAAACAACCAACATGAGTCATCTCCGTTGTCAAGGGGCACCACACAGGTTGTTCTAATAAGGCATCCAGCCTCTCCAGAACCACCTGTTTCTGAAATAACCAGCCTCAGCTAGAGAATAAAGGCCATGTCTTCTACCCACAAGCCTGTGAGCAGATGTGTCCTGGGCTTTGGCAGCTGCTACCCCAACCCTGGAGCCTGGACGTGGGCAGTAAATGGACAGGGAATGGAGTGGGTGGGTACGCGAAGAGAGAGGAGCTTTTTTCAGATAGTTATGATTTCATGCAGCTTAATCCTACTCACCTTGGAACGCCCCTAAATCTATCATCCACTCAGCTGTCCCTCCTCAACTTCCCCAGGGCAAAAGCTGTGCAGTCTCAGAGGTGAATTTGGCAGATGGGAAGGGCGGCACTTGACCCCGACCGCAGAGGAAGCCACGCTCAGCTCCGTCCCCGCCCACCCATACTGGAACTCTCTGGTCTTTGCACTCCATAGGCGTCCCCAACTCTGGGCCTGCCGCCTCCCTCCGAGTCTGCCCCCGGCCCAGCCCGGTAGGAGATAAACCCCGTTTGCGCTGCCAGCTCGTCGCAGGTCCGCCAGCCCCAAGGCTCGCCCTGCTCTGGGGCCTCCCTCCGTCCCCACGACCGACTGGGCCCCCAGCCGGACACCTGCCGCAATCCCTCCCGGCGCCCGCAGGGGCCCCATGTCTCCCGCCTTCCCAAACGGGGCCCTCCCGACCGCTCCGCACCCGCACTTCCCGCCCGGCCCACGCAGGCTCGCGGTCCGCCCCAACTTTTCCGGCCTCGGCTCCGAAGCAGCAGGGATGCCGCGTCCGAGCCGCGCCGAAAGCCGGAGCACGCTTCCCCGCCGCCGCCCGCCCCGCCGGCGCGAGTTGCGCTCGGGACCCGCTCGGCTCCCGGGCCTCGGTCGGCAGCCCGCCGTGGAGGCGGAGCCGGCGTGGCGGGAACCGAGCTGTCCCGGCGCCGCACCCCGCCGGGCGCCGGGTGCCCCGCGCCGCCCGTCCGCCCCACCGCCGTCCTCGCGCCCACGCCGCCCCCTGCCCACCTGCCGCGGGCGCCGCCACCTCCGCCGCCACTGCCGGGAATACGTGGCAGTGGCCGCAGCTCGCGCTCCCCGCCTCGCCTCTCCTCTCGGCGCCCGCGCGGGCGGCTCCGGCGTGCCGGACCGCAGCGCCAGGCGCCCTCTGCCGCCGGGAAGCCGAATCCTCCCGCCCTAACCCTAACGCTCGCCCGCGCCGCCCGGGCCTTGGCCCCGCTCGCCCTCCCGCCCGGCCGGCTCCGCCAGCCCCGCCGCGCCCCCAACGCTGAATGCTGAGCGGGGGCTTCGGGGCTGGGAGAACTGACCCGCGAGCCGCCCGGCCCGCCGCTGCCTCCGAGGAGCCTGCCTTGACAACCCCAGCCGGCTCGGCGCCCTTCCTCCCGCGCAGCTGGTGCAGAAGTCAGCTCCCCGTAGACGTATTTTCTGTTCCTTTGGATGCCTCCCCAACGAGATAGCAAAATCGCGGAGGAGGGTGGTTAAGGGAGCACCACCACGTGTAAGCGTGCTCACCGCTTTCTCTCCTGAGGCTAGGTCAGCGCCCTGCCTGGAATACCGAAGTGCGCAATAAATACTTGTGGAGGGAGTCAAGGAGTAGAGGTTTTACAGCTCTCTGCCCAACTAGGTTTTTATGCTACCAGCGGTCAGAAATTCTGGCCTAGAGTGGTTTTTTGTAAATTACACGTGCACATGTGTGCTCAGTTTAAATAAACGGGACTTTCACAGTTCCCCGTCTCAGACTAGCACCAAAGCTGCACAAGGCCCAGAGCTAAATGTTATTCAGAACTTCAGTCAAACATACTTAGGTTTTAAATTAACCACTTAGAAGCTGGACGGTTTCAGGAAAGCTAATGTCCCTGGACCACAATTACCTCACCTATAAGTTAAGAATTTTAAAAACCCTACTTCATAGGGTTATTGTGAGAATTGAGATCATTCATTGTAAAAGGATGTACACAGCCCTCTAGATGCTATGACAGTATGTAAATGGAGGTACTTATTACTGATCTAGCAATAATAAAAAGGAACATGTATAATAGTAGTTACCTTTTCACCTGAGGACAACCTTAAAATCTTTGTATGGTAGTATTGTCACCTACCCAGTAAGGTCAGCCCTGGGAGCAAGTCCTCTTCTGTCCTCCTACCCCCACACACTCACACACTCCAGGAACACGTCTTGGTGTTTTTAAGAGCTGTAGAACCAACTTCTCCAGATTTTCCAATGGGGCTTCTGTGGTCAATCTCTTAATCAACAAGTGCTTATTTTATTGATGTCAAAGGTAGTAAACAGATTGAGGGCTCTTGCTGTGTACTGCCTCTTCCTGATTCCTTCCTGTCCCTCTAACATTCTTTCAAACACACTTTTTTTTTGGGGGGGGGGGGGTACTGGGGATCGAACCCAGGGCCTTGTGCTTACAAGGCAAGCACCCTATCAACTGAGCTATCTCCCCAGCCCCTCAAACACACTTTTATAAGAAGTCTTCTTCCTGGTCCACACAGCAGTGCAGTGACATTCCTCAGAGGGGCCCTGACTGAAGTCCCAGTGCATTCATTCATTATGGGCTTTCTACACCTCAGTCCCATCAACTGTAACACTCATAAGAATGGGATCATAAATGGGATCTAGGAGGGAACTCCCCAGAACAAATACATGGTTAATCCAATTATGGATTAGTTTATTTAGCAAGTATTTAAGGAGTATCTATTTAGTGTTGTAGGTAGAAGACAGTTGAGGGAAATAATCATGAGTGAGGTTAAGTCCTTGCCCTCAAAGAAGTTTGAGCTCTAGTGGATGAGACAGGCATGCATATAAATGTACTCCACACTAGGACGGAAGGGATGCAAGAACATGGGATATGGTTAATATGAAATTAGTAAGCCTCAAAGTCCAAACTGAGGTAGTGGCATCACAGTATGAATTGCTTTAATCCATTATCATTGTAATGCTATTTTCCTATAAGTATTATGTACAAAACTTCCAAAGGCCACTGCAAAAAATTACTAATTTTATGAGGCAAGCCAAGTCACTGATGAAGAATTCAATACCTTAATAAGGTGACTCCATATTACTTTATTCCAGTAATAACCTATATATTATCTTTGTGAAAGTGCCATAATTAAGTTGAAGTTGCATATCTTGCAATGCAAATCTAGGAGGGAAAGTTCACACATTATTACAATAATGGCTTCTAATGACATATACCTACCAAGGTGCCCTTGTGTGGTCTCTGCCAATGTTGACCCTGGTATTTGCTTTGGCCACTGAGACATAAGCAGATAGGCCATTTGATGAACCGAGCACTTGTGTCTTGCTTCTTGCTCTCTTGGAATGCTGCCCTGAGACTGCAGTGAAGAAACCTGGCCCAACCACCCTAAAGACGAAAGACCCCAAGGAGAGAAAGACTTGCTATCACAGCTATGCAACCTGCCAGCTAAATTCAGCCACGTGAGTGAGCCCAGGCAAGGCAGCCAAAAATAACCCAGCCAACCCCAGAATTTTCAAGAAAAAAAAAATTGTTATTTTAAGTTACTAAATGTTGGTGTGGTTTTTTATACAACAGATACCAATACATACATCATTCACAGGCATTTCTACACTTACAATGTCTTGGTAAAATTCATCTAAGAATCGGTATTATTGCTAGTGTTTTTCTGTCATGAAGCATTCAGTTGGAAGTCACTATATCTAAGCTTAGCAGAGCATCACGTTTTATGTAAATGCTTTCTCAAAGTTCTTCATTGAATTGGTTACTGAGCCTAGGACAGTTCAAAATTCTTTTGCAGCAGATATGATAGTGGGGTGGCAAAATCAGCATGCAAGCTACCAGAAGCTTTAAACATACCTGCTTGGAACACCAACAATAGGTATCATGGAGGTTGGGTGTGTCTCCCACTCTATTGTAAACTCTTTGATGACAATTAAGATTATTGACAAGGTGTCACCATAGATCACAAAACATCCAAAAAGGAAAGGAAGTAAGAAATCATCTAACCAACCACCTCATTTTATAGATGAGAAAACTGAGGCAAAGAGAGATAAGAGCCTTACAAATTCTAGCATTCTTGATCTGGCTCAGAGCAAAACTGGGATGACCAATTCAAAGGTCTTTACATTGTTGAACTACTCTATTTATCTTTTTGACATTTTTGCTATTAAAATATTTTAAAATATTCTTCTCATACCCAAAATTTGTCTACAACTTTCCTTTGCATTTAGGATAAAATCCAAATTCTTAATATGTCCTCACACCCTGTGAGTTCTGGTGTACCTTGCTCCCGCAGAGGCATTAGTTCCTCTCTATCCCTCAGGACACTCTTCCCTACTGTCTATACTTTCTGTTCCCCAAACCAACAAGCTATTCTCCACTTCAAGCCCTTTGCATATACTGTTTCCTTTATTGACATGTTCTTCCCAAACTCTTCACTTTGCTAAATCCTAGTGTAAGGACCCACTCCAATTCTCTGGTTGCAATCAATAGAAAGTAATTCAGAGGATAGTATGGATAGAAAAAAAAATTGAAAAACAGGCAACTCACAATGTCTTCAGACAAATTTTAGGAAGGTCAACAATAAGGATGGATCCAGAATCTAAGGAGAACAGACAAACACCTTGTCAAGCCTCTGCCACGGAAACAATTCTTTCCAGTTTTCTGTTCTTGCATCACTCTGCTACAGATTTCAAGCCCTGGAAGGAAATACCTTGACCTAGCTCAGTCACAAGCCCTGCCTCAGCCAAAGGAGAATGGAACAATTTGAATGAAAGCCCCCATGATGTTGCTACCAGGCCAAAGGAAAGTTGACCGAGGATGACAAAAACAATAAATGTCCACAACATAACCTCTTGGGCCTTACCATAAATGTCACCTTCTCAGGGCAGCTTTTCTGAACTGCTAAATCACACTCACTGTTTCATTATTCTCAACACATATTCTAATTACATACTTTCGTATTAGTTGTTTTCTTTCAAATTCTCTTTCCCTAAGAGAAGGGACTGTGCCTGTCTGCTGTATACTACATCTTCACTACCTAGCACAGAGCCTGGTGCATAACAGACTCTCAATGAATATTTATCAAATGAATAAACAGACCGACAAGTGAGAAAATGAATAAATACAGTCCTTACAATCCTTCTGACCTGATCCATATGACATTAACTTTGTAAGACTGAAAGAGAAAAGACAAAGAAAATGTGGTGAGCATAGGTTGTGGGTTTGCTCTGCTGGGTTTCTATATGGTGCTGTGGAAAGAACAAGGACCCACACCCTGGAAAGTAAGAAAAGACCATGCTGTGCATCAGAAATGATTCACATCTTGCTATGCTGTGCTATTCTTGAGGTTTAAGTTATATATGCAGTTAAATAAGAGATAAGGAGACCTACAGTGGTGAAGTCTGTGTGCCTAGAACATTTGCAGAAGTAGGAACTCTCAAAACTAAAATGGAGTTCGTGCTCTGGCTGCAATGCCAGGAGCTGAGGTCAGCAGTATAAGTTCATAAACCTGCTCCCTCGGCCTCCATTTATGCTTGGCAGTCCATTCTCAATAGCAGAGGCCCCAGGCTCATCTACTGATGGCTGTGGGTCCTTGGAGAGGTCTTCACCATTTGGCCCAAATGAGAGTAATAAGCAATAAAGCTAAATGTGTTCACTTTGGGTATCAATAAGTATTATAATCATGATAGATTGTGAACAGGGTTTTTTGTTTTGGTCATTTTTATACAAAACAAAAACTTGACAATCTGTTTCCCCTGCCGGGGAAAGGAGTTGTTTTGTTTTTAATGTTTCTGGTCCTTGAAACCTGAAAGCTTCAAAAATTACTTTACCATCTCAAAGATCCAGGCAACCCCTGCAAGTGTGTCTATCAGGAAGTTAACTGATGAAGCAGTAAACATCAGTATATCAACCATTGTTGTTGCTGTTGTTGTGATCACAGTTACATAGCCCCAGCCTGTTTCCTTTCCTGCCTCACACCTAGTTGGCCATCACATTAGGCTAAAGAGACCTCACTCTGTTAGAAATAATGAGGTGCCTCAAGAAATCAAACACATGGTCAAAAGCGAGTGGGCAAGACAAACCTTTACTTCTGGCCGAAAGGTGAGCTAGGAATCCAGTTAGCAATCACACCTGGGTGGGCAGTCCATCTGCTTATATCTGAAACCGAAAGCAGCACTGCCCTTCACTCTGATTCTGATTGGAGGAGTTGGGGGGAGTATAATCTATGTGACTGACTAAATTTAGAATTAGCACTGGCAAAAGGGAAGGGCTACAACTGGATCCAATTAAGGCAGAAGACTAGATTTTGAAAATGAACCACCAGACTTCTATTTCTCACAACTCCTAGGACTGCATCTGGGCTGTGGGTCAGGAACAAGCGGCCCCTTGGCTCTTTCCTTAAAACCTAAACTTGAAGTCTTGTAGGTCACCAAGAGTGTGTGCGTGTACACATACGTGCGTGTATGTACACTTATGGCAGTGAGAGTCCTTAGGTCACCATAGGAGAGCTGCCTAACTCTAAGAGGATGAATTGTTTTAACCTTGCTTTACAAAGAGGGAAACTGTGACTGGAATGCTCAAAGCCTGGTTGAATGCCAAGTTTAAACACTAAATTGACCTCTTTAGTAATGTTACAGGTGATCCTTAGTGGCAGTGAAGTTAAATTTTATACAAATTCCCAGACACCAACATTATGAAAGATTCGTCTAGAAGTGTGTCTTCTCTAAGCTGAGAGAGGAAACTCTTCAGCTTCTTGTATGTGAATAGTATTGTGGTTTTAAGCCCTGCACACTTAGTGTGCAGAAGCTTGCCTACACACTTCATATACTTAGCTAGAATCTGAGTTTCACGAAGAAAGTCACTGCATAAAAATCTAGTATAATAAAAATGTCTTTTTCTCACCAGTAGTAATATTATATGCATTTTTTTAACAAAGACTTTGAATAAAATTATAACTTTTTCATTTTACAGTAAAGGTGAGTGCACCCATTTGAACAAAGCTGTGAAATTCCATATAAGGAAGTTTTGAGATCTCTGCTTTCGTTTGTACACAGGCACTCATGAAAAGTTCAACCAAGATCTTCATGCTCACTGACTCTGGCTTCCTGAAATTTAAGTCTTCAGCTAAAGGTGGAAGCAATTCATACCCAATTCATGCTGCCAGCAGCCACGCCTGTTCTCAAGCCAAGAACACCAGTGAACTCTGGTGTTCAACTTAATTTCTTCACAACGTTCTCTCTGCTGGCAAATGTTAAGTTTCTATTTTAGGCGAAAGAAGAGTACGACTAACTTGCCTGCCTTCATGCTCATCTAACTCCTTTCAGGATTTCAGAGTTTTTACTTGGGAAAGGAGGACCATGCCAACGTGACAACTCCCCAGAGTCCCATTAGAAGTAGAACTGTGAGCATGCTTAGAATGGAGCAGGGGAGTTCCATCTTTCTTCCATAGGTTGTAAATAGTCTGTTACTGTTTTTAAGTTTCCAACTAAAAATTTTCCAAACTAAAAAATTAGTACTTTTTAATTATCTTAACTTTCAAATGCATAACACAAAATCTTCATCAGTGACTCAGCTGTTTCCCTCTTTGTTCTTTTAGTGTGTCACACTTTTCACATCAAAAGGTGTTTCCTATCAACCATGTCCTTATCCCCAACTGAGCTTCATCATCATCAGGAAGGAATAAAATTTTTAGTCTGTGCTTAGCTTGTCAATCACCTCACACATATTCACTGAGCACCTAATAATGCAGGAAATTGAAATTTATGGATACAGAAGTGAGCATAAAAGACAGTCCTTGCCCTCCCTAGAAAAGCTTACAGATCAGTGAAGGGGAAAATAAACACATAATTCCAAATCATGTTAAGGGTGCAAAGAAAAAGAGCCAGGGTATACAAAAAAGTCTAATAAAGGAAACTAGCTTTTAAATGGAGACATCATGGAAGACCTTTCTAGACATGATCTCAAAGCAAAAACAAAGAGATAAACAGGTGTTAATCCAGTGAAGAGGCTGCTGGACACATGGTCCTCCTCTCCCAAGGCTTCAGTATCTCTTGGAAAATCTTGTCCAGGACAAGTAGCACAACTTCTAAGGACATTAGAGTGGGGATCTAGGGCTTGCTTTCCCACAGATACAGAAACAGGACAGGGGCTCCCCAAGTTCTACAACAGGGGTTTCCTTCTCTACCAACACACACTCTGTTCTCTGTGACCCTTTATTCCCTTCAGCTGCAGCACTTAGGTTAGCACTCCAAGGGAGTATCATTTGTGTTAGTACTCCAGGTGTTTTACTGGTTCCTGTGATGTGCAGTATCCATACCTAGCCTTTAAGCTCTTGGAGAGCAGGTGACTCTGTCTCATTCTCCTTTTATAGTACTCACAGGGCTTAAAGAGAGCCTGACTCATAGCCACTGTTCAGTAAACATGTATTTAATGGAATTTAATTTTATCTCAACATGAAGTAGTGCATCCAACATTGGATATGAAATAAAAACCAAATTAGACTAAGTTAGTGTTTTCTAGAGTCACAGAAATGTAAAGAAAATGTCATGAAGGGCACTGATATAGAAGCACTCCCTGCAGCTTCAAGGAATTCATCTTGCATGACTTTGATTAGTGAAGGCCCTAGTTCTAAGTTCTGAGTCTCCTCAACTATAGATGCAACACTGATCAAAACTTACTTCTGGGGATGGTGGGGAAGGACTGTTTAAATATATACAAATTCTCCTTGATGGAGAATCATATAACCATGGTAGAATTATATCCTGCTATATCCATTGTACACTGAAAATATTGTAAGTCAAAATGCATTTAATGTTGGCAAGGATGTGGGAGAAAACATACACTCATGTATTGCTGGTAGGACTGCAAATTGGTGCAACCACTATGGAAAGCAGTATGGAGATTGCTCAGAAAACTTGGAATGGAAACACCATTTGACTCAGTTATCCCACTCCTCAGCATATTCCCAAAGGACTTCAAATCAGCATACTTTAGTGACACAGTCACATCAATATTTATAACAGCTCAATTCACAATAGCCAAGCTATGGAACCAACCTAGGTGCCCTTCAATAGATTAATGGATAAAGAAAATGTAATATATATACATAATGGAATGTTACCCTTAAAAAAGAATGAAATTATGGCATTTGTCTGTAAGTGGATAGAACTGGAGACTGTCATGCTAAGTGAAATAAGCCAATCCCAAAAAACCAAAGGCAAATGTTCTCTCTAATATGAAGATGCTGACTCACAATTGGCAGTTGGGGGTGGTTGTGGGTAGTGGAGGTTCACCAGATTGAACAGGGGACATGGGAGGAAGGAAGGGGCATGGGAATGGGAAAGACAGTAGAATGAATGGGACTTAACTTTCCTATGTTCATATATGAATATATGACCATTTTAACTGCACATCAGGTACAACCACATGAATGGGAAGTTATACTCCATGTATGTTTGATGTGTCAAAATACATTCTACTCGCTGGGGATATAGTTCAGTTGGTAGAGTGCTTGCCTAGCATGCACAAGGCCCTAGGTTCAATCCCCAGCACCACCACCACCAAAAAAAAAAAAAATTCTACTGTTATGTATGATTAAAAAGAAAAAAATAATTTATGTAATAAGTAAAAAAGTGCATTTAATACAAATGACATACTGGGCATAATAAGTTAGCAACACAGTATACTGCAGAGTATCAGTGATCTGATCACATGACTGACTGGGAACAGTGGTTGCCCAGCATCAAGAGTGGGTATTGTATGCAATGGCTATCCTGGGAAAATATTAAAATTCAAAATCCAAAGTACGGTTTCTACTGAATGCATATCACTTTCACACCATCATAAAGTCAAAAGAATCATGTAAGTTGAATATCATAAAGCAAGAACATCTGTATTGAGAGCCATATCCTGATTTCAGAAACATTAAAATGTGTCAAATATTAAGAAAAAAATTAGTACTTATTGCCATTTTTCATGAGACTTAAACTGATTTTTCTTCTACTCACTTCATGTTCACACATATATTTTAATACTAGTTCCTCAAATTATTTTGGGGAAATTAATCATTCTTATTAGATACAATCTACTGGGTATGTCTTCAGGGTGCCCAGCTTTTCTTTCCTGAAATGACAGACACCTGACCCAAGCTAGATTACTCAGACATACAAACATTGAATTCTAAGAGGGACAGTGCCATTGGCTGTTGGTACACCTAGAAATGGAACTCTTAGCCTGAGTCCATAGATGAGGAAACAGTTCCTGATGGTTATCAGAGGGTTGCCAAACATGACACAGTTTTATACATGTAGATAAAGTGAATTTTTCTGGTGAGATGGTCTCAGATTCTCAAAGAGGTCCATGGTTGAAAAATGGGCTAGAAACTATTGATCTCAGAGCTAAAGTTCTTAACAAGGTTCTGTGGGTGAACCTGGATGGGGAAAAAATTTATTGATATTTTAACTAACTTCTGTTCATGTTCCCTTAATTATGAATGTACGCAATGAACCATAGTATTATTAGCAATTCCTGTGAATCTGCCACTAAGAGAAATTAGATATTTGCAAATCACATTATGGTGCTGCAGATATCTCATAATATAATTTACACCTCTCGCTAGTTTAAAATTACATTATTATTAGACCCACAGCTAGATCTTATTATTTGACATGTTAATAAAGAAGCATATATATTATTTGATTCCCAAATAGTTTAATATTTTAAAACTGCATCTCAACATAGTTGACTTCCTTTATAATATGTATGCTTCATTCTATTCAAAAGATTATACTGAGAGGAGGTCTAAGAGTTCCGTCAGACTGCCAAAGGACCCATAACATGAAAAGGTTAAAAACCCCTTTAAGAAAATCTTTGTAGGACTACATCCCCTAATCCTGCCTATACTGATTTTACAAAGTTAGGCTCTGTTTGGTAGCTCCTCTCCTTTCAACTACTTATTATTTTGACTCCTAGCATGGGAACCTCTGAATTCTTTAAAAGTTTTAAAAGTAACAGGCATTTCCTAATAAACATATATACCATATGACAAGGGGAAAAAGGTTATACTACCAAAAGCACTATACAGATTTAATGCAATTCCTATTAAAAGTCCAATGACATTCTTCATAGAAATAGAACGAGCAGTCATGAAATTCATTTGGAAAAAGAAGAGAGCTAGAATAGCCGAAGCAATCCTTAGCAAGAAAAGTGAAGCAGAAGGCATCACAATACCAGACCTTAAATTATACTACAGAGCTATAGTAACAAAAACAGCATGCTACTGGCACTAAAACAGACAGGAAGATCAATGGAACAGAACATAAGACAGAGAGACATACCCACATAAACACAATTATCTCATACGAGACAAAGGCACCATAAACATACATTGGAGAAAAGATAGCCTATTCAACAAATGGTGCTGGGGAAACTGGAAATCCATTTGTAGTAGAATGAACTTGAACCCCTATCTCTCACCCTGCACAAAACTCAACTCAAAATGGATCAAGAACCTAAGCATGAGACCAGAGACCCTGCACCTAATAGAAGAAAAAGTAGGCCCGAGTCTCCCTCATGTTGGCTTAGGACCAGGTTCCTCAATAAGACTCCTAAAGTGCAAGAAGTAAAATCAAGAAACAATACATGGGTTGGTATCAAACTAAAAAGCTTCTTCTCAGCAAAGGGAACAATCAAGAATGTGAAGAGAGAGCCTACAGAATGGGAGAAAATCTTTGCCACCTGCACCTCAGATAGAGCATTAATCTCCAGGATATATAAAGAACTCGAGGTTTTCAAGATGGCGGACTAGAGGGTGGCTGCATTTCATGTTGCTCCAGGACTCAGGATTCAAAAGAGGAGATATTGAGAGACTTGGGACTAACTCAGAGCAGCCGGGTGAGTCTTTCCCATTGGGGAGGCGTACAGGATGGGGCGGTAGTCCCAGAATGCAGGGAACTTTGTGAAGTACAGTTGCCCAACGAGACACCCCTCCCCCCGCTGGAGCAGTTAACTCACACAACTAGGAGCATCATAGAGGAGGCTGCTCAGCACAGCACTTGGACTCGGAGCAACCACTGGGGCTCCAGGTGGCTGCCCAGAGGAGGAGCTGCGCAGTGAGCTGTTTGGACTCAGAGCAACCGCTCCTGAACACTGGGGAGCTGCCCGGAGGAGGAGGAGGAGCGTGGCAGGTCCCTTGGACTCGGAGTGACTGCCCAGGGCTACGGGCGGTTGGTGGGAGGAGGAGGCGCACAGTGAGTTGCTTGGACTGCTAGTGACCGCACCGGAAAACTGGGCAGCTGTCCGGATGAAGAGGCGTGCAGCAGGTCGCTGGACCTCGGAGCGACTGCACGGGGCTCCAGGTGGCTGCTCAGAGGAGGGGCCGCATAGCCAGGTGATTAGGTGCAGAGTAGGGTCCCAGGACCTAGGCGGCTTCTTGATGGAAGAGCCGCACACAGACACGTGTAGGGGCGGAGCGAAGTTTCCTGAACTGCGGGCAGATTCTCTGAGGAGAGGCAGCCTAAGGAGACTCGTCTGCAAAGGGTGAGGCTCCCAGGCCCAGGAGGTAGGTCCAAGCCCCTGGGAACGTTGCAGAGGAAGGCAGCCCAGCCTAGGTGGTAGTTGTAGATTGAGGGGAACCTCTAGGAGGGGAACTAACCAGCTAGACCTCCCCACCGGGTGAGTCTTCCCTGCCGGGTGAGGTTTTCCAACAAGGACGGTAAAACCAGAGACACAGGCACAAACAGGCCTTGCCTCAGCCCGCAGCCTAGTTTCCCTTTGGATGACAATTGCTCAACAAGTGGAGGCACCTCTGCCCACTAGCAGGGAATATACCCCACCTGAAGGCCACCACCCCTAGAGCAGCAGCTTCCTTGTGGAGCACCGCATTATCAACTTCCTCCAAGACTTCAGGCTACTGAAGGCTAAGAGGGAATATAATAGAAATCTTCAGGGACATTATAAGTCAATAGAGGAAATCTGCAATATCTTAATGACCCACTGATTCCTGAACAATATGAGAAAACAAGGGAAGAAAATGTCCCAAACAAATCTAGATGTTACATCAATAAAATCCAACGACAGCATGGCAGAAGAAATGACAGAAAGGGAGTTCAGAATGTACATAATTAAAATGATTAGGGAAGCAAACGATGAGATGAAAGAGCAAATGCAGGCATTGAATGATGAGATGAAAGAGCAAATGCAGGCATGGACTGATCACACCAAACGACAGTTAAAAGAGCAAATACAGGAAGCAAAAGATCAATTCAATAAAGAGTTAGAGATATTGAAAAAAAACCAAACAGAAATCCTTGAAATGAAGGAAACAATAAACCAAATTAAGAACTCCATACAAAGCATAACCAATAGGATAGAACACCTGGAAGACAGAACCTCAGATATTGAAGACAAAATATTTAACCTTGAAAACAAAGTTGACCAAACAGAGAAGATGGTAAGAAATTATGAACAGAATCTCCAAGAACTATGGAATATCATGAAAAGGCCAAATTTAAGAATTATTGGGATTGAGGAAGGCTTAGAGAAACAAACCAAAGGAATGAGCAATCTATTCAATGAAATAATTTCAGAAAATTTCCCAAATCTGAAGAATGAAATGGAAAATCAAGTTCAAGAGGCTTTTAGGACTCCAAATACACAAAATTACAACAGACCCACACCAAGGCACATTATTATGAAAATACCAAACATACAAAATAAAGACAGAATTTTAAAGGCTGTGAGAGTAAAGAACCAAATTACATTCAGGGGGAAACCAATACGGATATCAGCAGATTTTTCAATCCAGACCCGAAAAGCTAGAAGGGCCTGGAACAACATTTTTCAAGCTCTGAAAGAAAATGAGTGCCAACCAAGAATCTTATACCCAGCAAAGCTTACCTTCAAACTTGACAATGAAATAAAATCCTTCCATGATAAACAAAAGCTAAAAGAATTTACAAAAAGAAAACCAGCATTACAGAACATTTTCAGCAAAATATTCCTTGAGGAAGAGATGAAAAACAAAGAAGCAAATCAGCAAAGGGAGGAATTAACCTAATGGAACTGTCAAATAAAGGAGGAACCAAGTCTTGTCAAAAAAATAAATAAATAAATAAAATTTTAAAAATGAACCAAGACACATAATGGGGGGTGGGAGGGGTTAGTATTAGGGTTAGAGTTAGGGTTAGGGAGGGAGGCAAGAATGGAGGAAGGAAGGACTGTATAGAGAGAAAAGAGGGGTGGGAGGGGTGGGGGGAAAGGGAAAAACATAACAAAATGAATCAAACAGCATTACTCTATGTAAATTTATGATTACACAAATGGTATGCTTTTACGCCATGTACAAACAGAGAAACAACATGTATCCCATTTGCTTACAATAAAATAAAATATATATATATATATAATAAAGGAAGAAAACCATTTAAATTTTTAAAAAATTTAAAAAAATAAAAATAAATAAATAAATAAAAATGAACCAAATGACCGGGAATACAAATCATATCTCAATAATAACCCTGAATGTTAATGGCCTGAATTCATCAATCAAAAGACATAGACTGGCAGATTGGATTAAAAGAAAGATCCAACAATATGTTGCCTGCAGGAGACTCACCTCATAGAAAGAGATACCCATAGACTAAAGGTGAAAGGATGGGGGAACACATACCATGCACATGGACACAGCAAAAAAGCTGGAGTATCCATCCTCATTTCAGATAATGTGGACTTCAAGCCAATGTTAGTCAGAAGGGATAAAGAAGGACTTTTCATACTGCTTAAGGGAAGCATAAATCAGCAAGATATAACAATCATAAACATTTATGCCCCAAACAGTGGCTCATCCATGTATGTCAAACAAATCCTTCTCAATTTCAGAAACCAAATAGACCATAACACGATAATACTAGGTGATTTTAACACTCCTCTCTCACCACTGGACAGATCTTCCAAACAAAAATTGAACAAAGAAACCATAGATCTCAATAACACAATCAATAATTTAGACTTAACAGACATTTATAGAATATACCATCCAACCAAGAGCAAATATACTTTCTTCTCAGCAGCACATGGATCCTTCTCTAAAATAGACCATATATTATGCCACAAAGCTAATGTTAGCAAATACAAGAAGATAGAGACACCACCTTGTATTCTGTCAGATCATAATGGATTGACGTTAGAAATAAATGAAAGAGTAAAAAACAGAAACTACTCCAACACCTGGAGATTAAACAATATGCTATTATACGATGAATGAATAACAGAAGATATTAGGAAGGAAATTAAAAAATTCTTAGCGGTAAATGAGAACAAAGAAACATCATATCAAAATCTCTGGGACACTATGAAAGCAGTACTTAGAGGAAAATTTATTTCATGGAGCAAATTCAATAAAAGAAGTAAAACTCAACAAATAAACGACCTAACACTATAGCTCAAAGTCCTAGAAAAAGAAGAATATTCCAACACCAAAAGCAGTAGAAGACAGGAAATAGTTAAACTCAGAGCTGAAATCAACGAAATTGAAACAAAAGAAACAATACAAAAAATTGACAAAATAAATAGTTGGTTCTTTGAAAAAATAAACAAAATTGATAAACCTTTAGCCACACTAACAAAGAGAAGACAAGAGAAAACCCAAATCACTAAAATTCAGAATGAACAAGGAAATATCACAACAGACACGAATGAAATAAAAAACATAATTAGAAGTTATTTTGAAAATCTATACTCCAACAAAATAGAAAATTTTGAAGACATCAACAGGTTTCTAGAGACATATGAATTGCCTAAACTGAACGAGGAGGACATACACAATTTAAATAGACCAATTTCAAGTAATGAAATAGAAGAAGTCATCAAAAGCCTACCAACAAAGAAAAGTCCGGGACCAGATGGGCTCTCAGCAGAGTTCTACAAAACCTTTAAAGAAGAGCTCATTCCAATACTTCTCAAAGTATTCCATAAAATAGAAGAGGAGGGAACCCTCCCAAACTCATTCTATGAAGCCAATATTACCCTGATACCTAAACCAGACAGAGACACATCGAGGAAAGAAAATTTCAGACCAATATCCTTAATGAACATCGACGCAAAAATTCTCAACAAAATTTTAGCAAATCGCATACAAAAACATATTAAAATCAAGTGGGTTTCATCCCAGGGATGCAAGGTTGGTTCAACATCAGGAAATCAATAAATGTAATTCACCATATCAATAGACTTAAAGTCAAGAATCACATGATTATTTCGATAGATGCAGAAAAAGCATTTGATAAAATACAGCACCCCTTCATGCTCAAAACACTAGAAAAAATAGGGATAGTGGGAACATTCCTTAACATTGTAAAGGCTATCTATGCTAAGCCCATGGCTAATATTATTCTAAATGGTGAAAAACTGAAAGCATTCCCCCTTAAAACTGGAACAAGGCAGGGATGCCCTCTTTCACCACTTCTATTCAACATCGTCCTTGAAACTCTAGCCAGAGCAATTAGACAAACCAAAGAAATTAAAGGGATACGAATAGGAAAAGAAGAACTCAAACTATCCCTGTTTGCTGATGATATGATTATATACTTAGAGGAACCAGGAAATTCCACCAGAAAACTTTTAGAACTCATAAGTGAATTCAGTTAAGTAGCAGGATATAAGATCAATGCACATAAATCCAATGCATTTTTATACATAAGTGATGAATCTTCAGAAAGAGAAATTAGGAAAAATACCCCATTCACAAGAGCATCGAAAAAAATAAAATATTTGGGAATCAATCTCACAAAAGAGGTGAAAGACCTCTACAATGAGAACTACAGAACACTAAAGAAGGAAATTAAAGAAAACCTTAGAAGATGGAAAGATCTCCCATGTTCTTGGATAGGAAGAATTAATATTGTCAAAATGGCCATACTACCAAAAGTGCTATACAGATTCAATGCAATTCCAATTAAAATTCCAATGACGTACCTTACCAAAATAGAGCAAGCAATTATGAAATTCATCTGGAAGAATAAAAAACCCAGAATAGCTAAAGCAATCCTTAGCAGAAAGAGTGAAGCAGAGGGTATTGCAATACCAGATCTTCAACTCTACTACAAAGCAATAGTAACAAAAACGGCATGGTATTGGTACCAAAATAGAAAGGTGGATCAATGGTACAGAATAGAGGACATGGACACAAACCCAAATAAATACAATTTTCTCATACTAGACAAAGGGGTCAAAAATATGCAATGGAGAAAAGATAGCCTCTTCAACAAATGGTGCTGAGAGAATTGGAAATCTATATGCAACAGAATTAAACTAAACCCATATCTCTCACCATGCACAAAACTAAACTCAAAATGGATTAAGGACCTCGGAATCAGACTAGAGACCGTGCATCTTATAGAAGAAAAAGTAGGACCAAACCTTCAACTTGTTGGCTTAGGGTCAGACTTCCTCAACAGGACTCCCATAGTGTCTGGGTTTCCCGGACCCCCAGCCTTGGGCATGGTCAAGATGGCGCCTGACGCTGAGCCAAAAGCGGCCAGCTATACAGTAAACAACCAGCGAATTCCAATGATTGGCTAGTTAACGATGTGACTAGAGCATGCCCCCCTCGTGTACCTATCCTATGCTTGCAGCTGTCCGCGTTTATCTCGTGTACTCTCCCCTGATTGGTTGAAGTGTATATAAGCCTGGTGGGTGGGAGAGTAAGGAGGCAGAAGCGGAAGAGAGGCAGAAGCGGAAGAAGCGGCGGAGGCGGAGGCTGAAGCTGAGCTGGAAGCTGGGAGTGCGCGGAAGCTGGGAGAAGCTGAGAGAAGAGAAGCTGGGAGTGCGCGGAAGCTAGGAGTGAGGGAAGTGTAGGAGAGGGACTGTACATAATAAACTTCCAAAGCTTCAGATGTTTGTCGTGTCTCTCTCTGCGGGCAGAGGGAGCGCGATAACTGGTGCCGAAACCCGGGACATGAAGGGAAGATGAAGGCCTTATAAAAGAAAACAAGGTAAGATATTTGAAAATTTTTTTTTGTATACAAGTTAAACCGGTTATAAAAAAGTTAAAGGGTATCAGGATACGCTATCAGCGGTCCTGGGGACACGCGGAGTGCGGTCCGGTTGAAAGGTATCGGGACGCGCCATCAGCGGTCCTGACGCGTAGAACGCGGGTTAAAAGGTATCGGGATCCTGACGCGTAGAACGCGGGTCAAAAGGTATCGGGATACGCCATCAGCAGTCTTGACGCGTGGAACGCGGGTTAAAAGGTATCGGGATGCGCCGTCGGCGGTCCTGACGTGTGGAACGCGGTCTAATTAAAGTGAAAGTAGAAACACGTTTGAAGCGGTCCAATTAGGGTGTAGGTAGTACGTGAAAAGCCGCTATAAAAATGCTAATGCACACTTGATAGTTTTCCTTTCAGTAATCTCGTTGCTCCTGGCAGCTAGGCCACTGTTTGTTATTGTAACTGCCATAACTAAAGCTATTCAAATTAGTAACAATGGGGTCTGAAACGTCTAAATTCAGAATAGAGCAACCCCTCAGGGAGCTATTAAAAAATCATGGAACGCCATTAAAAGAAAAAACAGGTAAAGTAAGAAAAGCTGCTCAGTGTGCCACAAGGGGGATCTTCATGAACAGGATCTAATAGTAACAGAAAAGAACGCTTAAAAAGAATAAAGTGAGGAAAAATTGAGTGGTGGTGACCTAGAAAATAATTGCTCAAAAAATCTAAGAACAAGGGGAAAAAGGGAACTAAGTCTAACATAAAGAACCCCCAAAAGGAATAACCAAGTGGTAGTGAAAACTTAAGAACAAGGGGAAAAGGTAGGAGAAACCTAAGCCTAATAAAAAGAGCTTCAAAATTTGTAGAACCTGCCCGTATTTGAGGAGCAAATGGAGATACCATCAACCATTAGAAAAACTTTAAAGAGGCAGTTAAGACTATTGGAGACAGCTATGCAGAGCAGTGTTATCTGGAGGACAATGTCTAATTGGAGAAGCTCAGTAGCAAGAAATAGCTGTTGAAACTGCTTGCAGAAACACAGTGGCAAGGTTTCCCGATAGAAATGTTGAGATGAGAAGGCCAATACGTTTCAATAGATGCACAAAATCAGCAGCAAGGAGATAATGCCCTAACAAAAGATAAGAGATAACTATAGTAAAATCTGTTACACCTTATGCCCCAGGGCTATGTCCAAGATGCAGAAGAGGAAGTCATTGGAATAGTGCCTGTCAGCCTATTAGAGATAGGGAGGATAATTTCCTAGGGTTGAATCCTAAACTTCAAAAAAACGGGAGACAGGGCCCTCCCCGGGGCCCGCAACAAATATACGGGGTAATTCAACAAGTTCCCCGACGGTGGTATCCTCCCACAGAGAAGGGGAGCGCAGAGCCACCTCAGGAAGTGCCGGATTGGACATCTGTGCCACCTCCAGACTCATACTAACCCCAGATATGGGGGTGCAGATGATTGATAGTGATTGGCATGAAAAAATCCCACAGAACAGTGTAGGACTATTACTAGGTAGAGGTTCCTCAACACTAAAAAGACTTATAGTACACCCAGGGGTTATTGATCCTGATTTCACCGGACAAATAAAAGCCTTGGTCTCTTCACCAAAAGGAATTACGGTCATCTCTCCAGGGGATCGCATTGCACAAATGCTTATATTGCCTAGTCGACATTCTTTGTGGCCCAGTGAAAATACAAATAAAAGACAAGGAGGTTTTGGATCAACAGGAACCACTTTAATAAACCTTACTATGGATATGGGACAGAGGCCCCTCCTAAAATTAAAAGTGGGAAATATGGAATTTACAGGTTTATTAGATACGGGAGCAGACAAAAGTATTATTAGCGCAATGGTCTGGCCAAAGCACTGGCCATTGATCACAGCAGCTCAGAGCTTGAGAGGCTTAGGAGTAGCAGAAAGCCCCAATCAAAGTGCTTCCTCATTATCGTGGAAAGATACAGAGGGACACACAGGAATATTTCAGCCATATGTCTGTAATGTTCCTATTAGCCTATGGGGACGAGACGTCCTGCAGCAAATGGATATGAAACTCACCACTGATCAGACTTACCAAGGGACTCCTGTAAGAAATATGTTACAAAATATGAACTATGATGATAAAAAAGGATTAGGAAAACATAGTCAAGGATCTACCCAACCACTGCCTTTACTTCCACCAAAAAATGATTTTCATGGATTGGGTTTTTCCTAGGGGCCACTGATAAACCATCAATCCCTATAATATGGAAAGATGATAAGCCTCGCTGGATTCCACAGTGGCCCCTAACAAAAGAGAAGCTAGAGGCAGCTCATAAGTTAGTACAAGAGCAGGTACAAGCAGGTCACTTACAACATTCTACCTCTCCTTGGAATACTCCAATATTCTTAACAAAGAAAAAATCAGAAAAATGGAGGTTATTACATGATTTAAGAGACATAAACGAACAAATGTACCCTATGGGACCCATCCAATGTGGACTCCCTCTTGTCACTGCACTACCAAAAAATTGGCCTACTATTATTCTGGATTTAAAAGATTGCTTTTTCTCTATACCCTTACACAAAAATGATTGTTGGAGATTTGCTTTTACTTTGCCCTCTCTTAATCACACTCAGCCTGACCAGAGATTCGAATGGACCGTGTTGCCTCAAGGTATGGCTAACAGTCCTACTATATGTCAAATATACGTAGATAAAGCGTTAACAACTACTAGACAAAAGTTTAAGAGATTGTTGATTTATCATTATATGGATGACATACTTATTTGCCATCCAGAAAAAGAAGTTTTGTTAGAAGCATTACAATTTATAACTCAAGCATTAGAAAAGAGAGGACTAACGATAGCTCCTGAAAAATTACAATTAGAGGAGATCCAAGAATATCTGGGTACAAGGCTCACTGCTACTACAGTCAGACCAACAAGGTTGACCATCAGGACAGATCAATTGAATACCTTGAACGATTTTCAGAAACTCTTAGGTGACATTAACTGGATCAGATCCTATTTAAAATTATCCACAGGGGAATTAAAACCTTTATTTGATATATTAAAAGGTAATCCTGACTTGAATTCCCCTAGGAAACTTACTCCCGAAGCACGAATATCCTTACAGCTAGTAGAGAATAGACTTCAGCAGTGTTACATTGATCGTTGTGATCCTACTCAACCATTAAGTTTAATCATAATTTCAGAGAAGCATACCCCTTTTGGCATAGTTTGGCAAGGAGGACCTCTGCAAAGTATAAATCTCCCTAGCTCTCTGGCTAAAACATTGCAATCATATCCCCAAGCTATTGCTCAGGTAATATTCAAGGGAATAGAATCTTGCATTACTGTTTTTGGAATCCATCCGTCTATTATTATAACTCCTTATTCCACTCAGCAAATTAAATGGCTAATTAATAATGATGATGATTGGTCAGTATTATATTGTTCCACTTCAGCTCAGTTCGATAACCATTATCCCCAACATCCCTGGATTCAATTCTGTAAAAATACTCCCATAGTTTTTCCAAAAGTGACTAGTGTCCAGCCTCTTAAAGACTGTGTAACCATTTTTACTGATGGCTCCAAAATGGAGTAGGTGCAGTACTTATCAGTAAACAACTTCACACCATAATAGTTCCACCCAACTCCGCACAGGTTACTGAACTTGCAGCTGTAATATTAGCCTTTAAATTAGCAGATAATCAGCCATTCAATCTTCTATCTGATAGCTTATATATCGTTAACGCTTTACAGGTTCTTGAAACGGTACCTCATATTTCTTCCATGTCCACGGTAGCTTCTTATTTTACTACGCTACAAAACCTTATCCTACAGCATAAACATCTATTCTATGTAGGACATATTAGAGCTCATTCTAATTTACCAGGACCTTTGGCCAATGCTAATGACTTGGTAGATATGGCCACCAAATCAATTTTTGTCTTTTCCATAGAGGAACAAGCAAAACTCTTTCATGAAAAATTCCATGTAAATTCCACTACTTTGAGCAGAAAATTTCCTATATCTAAATGTATGGCTCGACAAATAGTAAAAAATTATCAACATTGTGCTCCTTTAATCCCAGTACAATCCTTTGGAGTTAACCCCAGGGGACTGCTGCCTGGTCATATTTGGCAGATGGATGTAACCCATATTTCTGAATTTGGTACTGTTAAGTATGTACATGTGTCAGTAGACACTGCTTCAGGGGTCATTATGGCTTCCGCTCATTCTGGAGAAAAGGTGAAAGATGTCATTCAACACTGCCTACAAGCATTTGCTGGCTGGGGCATACCTAAAGTTATTAAAACAGATAATGGTCCTGCTTATACTTCCAAAAGCTTCCGGTTGTTTTTACAAACATTTAACATCCAATCAGTCACTGGCATCCCCTATAATCCTCAGGGACAGGGCATTGTGGAAAGAGCACATCTTACTTTAAAAAATTGTCTAAATAAACAAAAAGGGGGAATAGGAGCCTCCTACAAGTCTCCTAAAGATAAACTTAATTTAGTTCTTTTCATTCTAAATTTCTTAACTCTGGATAGGGACGGCCATTCTGCAGCTGATCGACATTATAATCCCCATAATACTCCTCAAGTATGGGCAAAATGGAAAGATATCCTGACAGGTTGTTGGAAAGGACCGGATCCAGTCCTTCGTTGGGTCCGAGGGTCTGTTTGTATTTTCCTACAGGATCAACAGACTCCAGTCTGGATTCCAGAAAGGCTAATCAGAGTTTTACAGCATGCAAGTGATGCTGCTCCTCCTCGCAATGGCGAGTCTGAGCCTTCCTCCAATAACAAAAACTCAGACGGAAAGGCAAACCCGGAACCTATGGGCCATTGTTAGCCTGGCCATATTTTTCACTTCTAACTAACACATTTTTTATGCTTCTTTTTCTTGTTTTTCACCAATTCCTCTACAAGCCTGTCAATTCTACTGATGATTTTTCAGGTCGTGCTGTTTTTGGTGACAAGGATATCCCTAGTCTTTCTTTGCTTTAACAGGAGGAATTTCTGCACTTTGCCGTTGGAATCATACTACAAATCAGACCCAGAGTAGAGCAACTCGTTCTGCTGACCCTAGCTGTAATATTGCTTTTCCTCCCACGTCAGCTTGTGTATTTCCTCCCTTTTATGTTTCTACCAACTAACATTTCTAATAACACCTCTTAACTGTTCACTAACCGTGTGCTATCTCTCACAATACTGGAATGGTTCTTTTGCCACCCGTGCAATTTGCACATTTCTATCTTCCTACCAGTCCTAGTTTCTGTTGCAGATGTAGAATTGCCAGTGCTATTGTCGAGAAGCAGGAGAGGCTTTGACATTGCAACAGCCGCGATCATTGTCATCACAGTCCTTGCAGTAGCAGCATTGACACAACCATAACAACGATCATTTGGTCGAAGATACAGCTGCAGCCTTACAGACCATAGAGACTCTATCAGAAAGTGGACTCACTATAAGAACAAGTGGATACCTTGCAAGAACTTTTGGGACTGGGATGCGTTTATTCCCTGAGAGCTGTTTTGTGTTGCCCGTATTGTAACTCTACTGGGATGTATATTGTTTCTGTATTTAATATGGCTATATGGTTTTTCTTCTGTTTATAGATTTGTCAAACAGCGGGCAGGCTTAGGAGCTATGGTGGTACTCCTCTGCCTTGGCCCTCCTTCTCTTCATTCGTTTTGGCATGCATCTACGAGCTAGCCAATAGAGAGATCAAATTATCTTTCATCAGGCCATGACCGCCCTAAAGGCCGACAGCCCCCCATTAGTATGGCTCTTGATGCTGGACCGGTAGTCAAAGACGGGTAATGAAGGAGGTGGCTGTGTACCAACCTAAGACAGGAGCTGCAGCATGCTCTGCAGGCTCTGATGACGGGTAAGGACATATGCTGACCACTCAGCCTAAGACAGACACGGTCCCGAGCCTTAGTTTAATAGTAAAGAAGGGGGATCTGTCGGGGTTTCCAGGACCCCCAGCCTTGGGCATGGTCAAGATGGCGCCTGATGCTGAGCCAAAAGCGGCCAGCTATACAGTAAACAACCAGCGAATTCCAATGATTGGCTAGTTAACGATGTGACTAGAGCATGCCCCCCTCGTGTACCTATCCTATGCTTGCAGCTGTCCGCGTTTATCTCGTGTACTCTCCCCTGATTGGTTGAAGTGTATATAAGCCTGGTGGGTGGGAGAGTAAGGAGGCAGAAGCGGAAGAGAGGCAGAAGCGGCAGAAGCGGCAGAAGCGGAAGAAGCGGCGGAGGCGGAGGCTGAAGCTGAGCTGGAAGCTGGGAGTGCGCAGAAGCTGGAAGAAGCTGAGAGAAGGGAAGCTGGGAGTGCGCGGAAGCTAGGAGTAAGAGAAGTGTAGGAGAGGGACTGTGCACAATAAACTTCCAAAGCTTCAGACGTTTGTCGTGTCTCTCTCTGCGGGCAGAGGGAGCGCGATACCATAGCACAAGAAATAAAAGCAAGAATCAATAGCTGGGATAGATTCAAACTAAAAAGCTTTCTCTCAGCAAAGGAAACTATCAGCAATGCGAAGAAAGAGCCTACAGAGTGGGAGAAAATCTTTGCCAATCATACTTCAGATAGAGCACTAATCTCCAGAATCTATAAAGAAACTCAAAAAACTCTACACCAAGAATGCAAATAATCCAATCGACAAATGGGCTAAGGAAATGAATAGACAGTTCATAGAAGAAGATCTACAAGCAATCAACAAACATATGGAAAAATGTTCAACATCTCTAGTAATAAGAGAAATGCAAATCAAAACCACCCTAAGATTCCATCTCACCCCAATTAGAATGGTGATTATCAAGAATACAAGCAACAACAGGTGTTGGCGAGGATGTGGGGAGAAAGGTACACTCATACATTGCTGGTGGGGCTGCAAATTAGTGCAGCCACTCTGGAAAGCAGTGTGGAGATTCCTTAGAAAACTTGGAATGGAACCACCATTTGACCCAGCTATCCCACTCCTTGGCCTATACCCAAAGGACTTAAAATCAGCATACTACAGAGATACAGCCACATCAATGTTCATAGCTGCTCAATTCACCATAGTGAGATTGTGGAACCAATCTAGATGTCCTTCAATTGATGAATGGATAAAGAAACTGTGGTATATATATACAATGGAATATTACTCAGCCATAAAGAATGATAAATTTATGGCATTTGCAGGCAAATGGATGAAATTGGAGAATATCATGCTAAGTGAGATAAGCCAATCTCAAAAAACCAAAGGACAAATGATATTGCTAATAAGTGGATGATGACACCTAATGGGGAGTGGGAGGGGTTAGTGTTAGGGTTAGAGTTTGGGTTAGGGAGGGGGGCAAGAATGGAGGAAGGAAGGACTGTATAGAGGGAAAAGAGGGGTGGGAGGGGTGGGGGAAGGGAAAAATAACAGAATGAATCAACCAACATTACCCTATGTAAATTTATGATTACACAAATGGTATGCCTTTACTCCATGTACAAACAGAGAAACAACATGTATCCCATTTGTTTACAATTAAAAAAAAAAAGCACTCAAAAAACTTAACAACAACAACAAAAAAAACCCAATCAATAAATGGGCAAAGGAACTTTACAAGCACTGCACAGAAGAAGAAATATGAATGGTCAACAAATACATGAAAAAATGTTCAACACTACTAGCAATTAGAAAAATGCAAATTTAAACTACACTGGGATTTCATCTCATTCCAGTCAGATTGGCAATTATCAAGAATACAAGTAACAATCAATGTTGGTGAGGATGTGGGGAAGAAGGTTCACTCATACATTGCTGGTGGGATTGAAGATTGGTGCAACCACTGTGGAAAGCAGTATGGAGATTTCTCAGAAAACTTGGAATGGAACCACCATTTGACTCAGTTATCCCACTCCTTGGTTTATACCAAAAACCCTTAAAATCAACATACTACAGTGATGCAGCCACATCAATGTTTAGAGCAGCTGAATTCACAATAGCTAGCCTATGGAACCAACCTAGGTGTCCTGCAACAGATGAATGGATAAAGAAAATATGGTACACGTACACAATGCAATATCAGTCAGCCATAAAGAAGAATGAAATTATGGCATTTACTGGTAAATGGATGAAACTGGAAAATATCATGCTAAGCCAGTCCCAAAAAAACCAAAGACTGAATTTTCTCTCTGGTATTCTGGATGCTGATTCACAATAGGTGGGGGAGGGATGTTGGGGGGAGTAAAGCTTCACCAAATTGGACGGGGGCGGGGGGGCGGAAATGGGAGGAAAGGAGCAGGTATGGGAATGGGAAAGACAGTAAAATGAATGGGACATAACTTTCCTATCCTTTATATGAATACACAGCCAGGGTAACTCCACATCATGTACAACCACAGAATGGGACTGTGTACTCCGTGTATGTATATGTCAAAATACATTCTACTGTCATGCATAACTAAAAAGAACAAATAAAAAATATACTAAATAAAGACTAATAAAAGTTGCATCATTCAAGGTATAAAACATAATGTTTTGATAAATGTATGCATTGTAATATGTTTACCACAATCAAGCTTATGAACATATCAATCATATTACAGTTACTTTTTTTTGTGTGTGGTGAGAATACTTAAAATCTACTTAATAAATTTTAAGTATTTGTACATTATTATTAACTGTAGTCACTGTGCAGTACATTAGGCCTCCAGAACTTATTTGTCTTATAACTGCAAATCTGCAATACTTTTAGTCAATTTTATTTTCTACTAAAACTACTTGGAATGGTTGTCTATAACCAAGAAACCTCAAACTCTACAGCTCCTCCTTATTTTCTGATTATGACCAAATTCACTACCCATTGATCTGGTAGCTGAGAAAGGGCTGCTTAAGTCATTCTTGTACTGTCTGTGCTGCTCCCAAGCCCAGGGATGGTTTACAAGTTCTGGGTCTTTCACATTCTTTAAGCATCTGACATAGGAGATGCCTCCCTTCTTTCTAGGTAATCGACTCTCAGAGTTTTCCACTGTCCGCAGAGTCCTTTTGGAGCTGGAGTCTATCTGTAGCTTTTATTTCTTGTTTGAGGTACACAAATCTTTTAACAAGACCATCTCAACTAGCTAGAGTCAGAGATCCACAATGAATAGAATGAAACCGAGGGATGTGTTTATTTGACTAACAGAGAATTGACGTTTTTAAAAAAAACAAAATTAATGCACCTAGGGCCTACAACCTCAGGCAGACACAGTCCCTAGCCCCTACTACCCCCTTTTGTCTCTCCAGCAGCATTCATTTATAGCACCTTCCTGATTCTTTAGAGACATTTGAGCATGTGACCTCACAGCTATTGTTCTTCAGAATCTTACTGCCTCCTCCTTATCTGCCTTAGCCCTGCGAATATCTGTCTCATCTTGGTAGGATCCTCCATTCTCCTCAGTACTTTGCTCCACACACTCAGGCTATTAAGAGAATTCCTCTTCCCCTAAACCTCCTTTATTAGGTTAAAGGGAACACCTAGGACATGGGACCTTAGGTCTCCAAGGGCAGCAGATTTTAGAAAACAAAGGCTAGAGATTTTACCGACTAATCCATGTTTTCTTCCTTCTCACATACTTTTTCTGAAAAAAGAAGGTAGTTGTGGAAGTTGTTGGAGAAGAGGTTAAAAAACAAAACAAAAAAAAAAGAAAAAAAATCATAAATCGTAGCAAATTAGTCAAGTACATCATTCAGAACAGAGAAGAACTAAACCATTAGAGATTTTGTACACAAAAAGAAAGAAAAAGAAACCATTGCAAGAAATTACAAGCTTAAAGGGTTGGAATGCTTCAGGTCTTACAGCAACCCTGATCTCACACGATGCAGGCTGCTTTGCCTTTCAACTGTGTATCCCATCCCAAGGACCCTGACCTTTCCTGGATGCGCCTAATGCCACAAAACCCCTTCTTCCTGCCAACATAATCCACATACTAACCCCTCAGTAGCTATTGGACATCTGGAGACGGGCAGGACCTGCTCATTTTCTGAATAAGCAGCTATACTTTACCTGCCATGGCTTTCCCCAAAGTCTCTGTCTGGAAAGGATGATATCATTAGACAAGTAAAGTGGGGGAGAGCCTTTTCATCTTCTAGCTACAAAGGAAGCTGGCTGCATCTAGGAGTGGGTGTAGTGGGGAAGAAGCCCTGAGTGAGATAGGCCTCCTGCTTAGCGCAGGCTGGCCAGAATATCCGGGACCCCATGAGACATCACTGGGGGAATAAGAGGTATACAGAAGATGGGAAAAGATTGATGCTTTGGCCTGGGGGGAAAAAATTCAGTTTCCTGCTCATGAGAAAATCAAGCAGTTTTTAGCTCTTGATCCTTCTGAGCACCACAGTAAATACAAAGAAGGATATAATGCAGTCCTGTCCCCAGGGAGTTTATTGTTCAATGGAGGAGGCCAGACACATGGTTCAACCTGCACTTTAGTGAGTACTGGTGTAGTCAATGGTCACTGAGGGAAGGGAAAGGGAACTGGAATCTGAGAAAACTTTTTGGAGAAGAGGTAATTTGAGCCAAAGCTTAAGGAACAAGGAGGGATGGATTTGGAATGTGCAAGGGAGAGGCATTTTAGTCTGAGGCGCCTTGTGAACAGTGTGACACAATCAAGGGAAGTGAGCAGGGGCCTGCCTGGCTGAATAACACAGAAATGATAAGAAAAGTTTGGGAAAGAGTGGCGTGTATGACTTTATATGACCCTGCCCCTGGTTTCTTTATCCCCATACGGCCATACAATGTCTTATAACGCTGTTCACCATAAAGTTAAATGGGATATTTGATATGCAAACTTGGTATTACCCAGGTTCCCCAAAATGCTGGTTCTTCCTTCCTGGGCTGTGAACTTACCAGGGTTTGTGAGCAGAAAATGGAATTTTAAACCCTGGCAAAGAGGAAAGGATAGAGAAAATGTGAGAGGAGCTTGAGGAAGGTAACCAAGTCTGCTGTGACCAGTCTGTGGAGGACTGGAGGTGCTGATGGGGTATGCTGAGGTCCCTGGTAGGGCAAGTTCCAGAACAGGAAGCCACTCAGTGATCTCTTGGAGCCTGTTCAAGGCAGTGAGACCATGTCTAGAATCTTTTCCTGAAAGCACTCCAAAGCCAGCAGGCAGCTGGGTTGCCATCCTGTAGGTCCCCCAAACAGAGGCAGAATGTGTGGGATAGGGATGACTCTTCCTTCCCCCTCTTTCCCTTCCCCCTTCCAATCATCATTGTCAGCCATTCTTTCAGTCCAGGTGAAATTTAGTAGGTATATTAAAAATGCATCCAGGCACAATAAAATCTAGTTTGAGGTTTAAAATATAGCTTGTCAGATGAGTATTTAGTGGTGTGTTTTAATATGCATAAGTGCAAACCAGAATTTAATGTGTAGGCTAAAGTACACATTAGCAATTTCATAAGTGATCTAAAATTGCAGTGTACATGAGCAACTTGGGGGGAGGGTGGGTTGAGGGGAAAAGAGGGAAACAAAATACCATTAAACTTTGGAAAAATTTTCCCTTTATTCCCCTAAATGGGTCCTTAAATAATTCTCATGAAAATTTGTTATGAATTTTTAAATTATTTATGCTTTATTGAGATAAAATTCTTGGAACATTAAAATTAACCCTTTTAGAGTGTACAATCCAGTGGCATTTAGTACTCTCAGTGCTGGACCATCATCACCTCGAATTCCAAAGCGTTTTCACCATTCCAGAAGGAAATCTGCACCCACTAAGAGGTTAATCCCCCCATTTCGTATTTGCTCCCCATTTCCCTTTTCCCCTAAACATTTTACCCACTAATCTAATGTCTATCTCTATCTATTTACCTATTCTGGATATCTCTCTTTCTGTTTTTTTTTTAAAAAATTAAATTTTTTAATGATTATTTGTTCTTATCAGATATCCATGACAGTAGAGTGTATTTTGTCATATTTTACATATATGAAGTATAACTTATTCTAATTAGGATCCTATTCCTGTGGTTGTACATGATGTGGAGTTACCCTGGTTGTATATGCATACACAAGGATAGAAAAGTTATATCCCATTCATTCTACTGTCTTTCCTATTCCCCTCCCCACTTACTTCCCTTCATTCCCCTTTATCTAATCCAATGGTTCTATTCTTCCTCTCCTCAACCTCCCTTGTTGTGGGTTAGCATTCACATATCAGAGAAAGCATTCAGTCTTTGGTTTTCTGGGACTGGCTTATTACACTTGGCATGATATTCTCCAGTTTCATCCATTTACCAGAAAATGCCATAATTTCATTCTTCTTTATGACTGAGTAATATTCCATTGTGTATGTGTACCACATTTTCTTTATCCATTCATCTGTTAAAGGACACCTAGATTGGTTCTATAGGTTAGCTATTGTGAATTCAGCTGCTCTAAATATTGATGTGGCTGCATCACTGTAGCATGTTGATTTTAAGGGTTTTTGGTATAAACCAAGGAGTGGGAATGGTGGTTCCATTCCAAGTTTTCTGAGAAATCTCCATTCAGCTTTCCACAGTGGTTGCACCAATTTTCAGTCCCACTAGCAATGTGTGAGTGAACCTTTTTCCCCACATCCTCGCCAACATCGTTACTTGTGTTCTTGATAATTGCCAATCTGACTGGAATAAGATGAAATCTCAGTGTAGTTTTAATTTGCATTTTTCTAATGGCTAGTGGTGTTGAACATTTTTTCATGTATTTATTGACCATTCATATTTCTTCTTCTGTGAAGTGCTTGTTCAGTTCCTTTGCCCATTTATTGATTGGGTTTTTTTTTTTTTTTTTTTTTTGGTGTTAAGTTTTTTGAGTTCTTTATATATCCTGGAGATTAATACTCTATCTGAGGTTTGTGTGGTAAAGATTTTCTCCCATTCTGTAGGCTCTCTCTTCACATTCTTTTTTTTTTAATTTTTATTCATTGTACACAAATGGAATATAACTATCATTTCTCTGGTTGTACAAGAAGTAGAGTCATACTATTTGTGTCTTCATACATGTACCCCATAGGTAATGATGTTGTCTCATTCTATTATCTTTCCTTCCCCCACATCCTCCCCACCTCTCATTTCCATCTACACAACATCCTTCTTCCATTCTTCCCTTACCTTTTCCCGCCTCCGTTATATATCATCAACCACTAATTAGAGAAATCATTTGGCCTTTGGTTTTTTGGGATTGACTTATTTCACTTAGCATGATATTCTCCAATTCCATTCTCTTACCTACAAATGTCATCATTTTATTCTTCTTTGTGACTGAACAATATCCCATTGTGTATATATACCACATTTTCTTTGTCCATTCATCTATTGAAGGGCATCTAGGTTGGTTCCATAGTTTAGCTATTGTGAGTTGAGCTGCTATAAACATTGATGTGTCTGGGTCACTACACTATGCTGATTTTAAGTTTTTGGGGGGTATAAACCGAGGAGTGGGAAAGCTGGGTCAAATGGTGGGTCCATTCCAAGTTTTCTGAATAATCTCCATACTGCTTTCCAGAATGGCTGCACCAATCTGCAACCCCACCAGCAATGTATAAGTGTACCTTTTTCCCCACATCCTCACCAGCACCTATTGTTGCTTGTATTCTTAATAATATATATTTTAATTCTTGATTGTTCCCTTTGCTGAGAAGAAGCGTTTAAGTTTGATACCATCCCATTTATTGGTTCTTGATTTTACTCCTTGTACTTTAGGAGTCTTATTGAGGAAACTGGTCCTAAGCCAACATGAGGGAGACTTGGGTCTACTTTTTCTTCTATTAGGTACAGGGTCTCTGATCTCATGCTTAGGTTCTTGATCCACTTTGAGTTGAGTTTTGTGCAGGATGAGAGATAGGGGTTCAAGTTCATTCTACTACAAATGGATTTCCAGTTTCCCCTGCACCATTTGTTGAAGAGGCTATCTTTTCTCCAATGTATGTTTATGGTGCCTTTGTCTCGTATGAGATAATTGTGTTTATGTGGGTATATCTCTGTGTCTTATGTTCTGTTCCTTTGATCTTCATGTCTGTTTTAGTGCCAGTAGCATGCTGTTTTTGTTACTATAGCTCTCTGTAGTATAATTTAAGGTCTGGTATTGTGATAATTCCTGGTTCACTTTTCTTGCTAAGGATTGCTTTGGCTATTCTGGGTCTCTTCTTTTTCCAAATGAATTTCATGACTGCTCGTTCTATTTCTATGAAGAATGTCATTGGAACCTTAATAAAAATCACATTGAATATAACACTTTTGGTAGTATGATCATTTTGACAATGTTGATTCTGCCTATCCAAGAATATAGGAGATCTTTTCCCTTCTAAGATCTTCTTCAATTTCTTTCTTTAGTGTTCTGTAGTTTCCATTATAGAGGTTTTTCACCTCTTTCATTAGATTGATTCACAAATATTTTATTTTCTTTGAGGCTATTGCAAATTATATAGTTTCCCTAATTTCTTTTTCAGTTGATTCATCACTGATGTATAGGAATGCAATTGATTTATGGGCTTTCATTTTATATCTGGCTACTTTGCTAAATTCATTTATTAGTTCTAGAAGTTTTCTGGTGGAGTTTTTTGGGTCTTCTAAATATAGAATCATGTCATCAGCAAATAGTGATAGTTTGAGTTCTTTTTTTCCTATTTCTATCCCTTTAATTTCTTTCTTCTGTCTAATTGCTCTGGCTAGAGTTTCAAGGACAATGGTGAAAAAAAGTGGTGAAAGAGGGCATCCCTGCCTTGTTCCAGTTTTTAGAGGGAACACTTTCAGTTTTTCTCTATTTAAAATTATGTTGGCCTTGGGTTTAACATATATAGCTTTTACAATGTTGAGGTATGTTCCTACTATCCCTATTTTTTCTTAGTATTTTATTTTTACTTCAATAAAGCTTAAAAATATTGGGTAGTTTGGGTAAAAATTTTGGGATATTGGGTAATTTATAGGAACTCCAAAAGGGCAGAGAACCAAACTTAGAGACTGAGCAGCTAAACCATCCCATCTACCCATTTCATGAAGGCAACAGTTGCCACCATCAGGCATTAGACACTCCACCTTCATCTCCAGAAAATGGACTCCATTCACCATAGCTTGCTTCTGAGTCTGTGGCTCCCCCGGGGGGCAGTCTTTTGACAAAGCAAAAGTCATGTCCCTGTGCTCATGTTGTAAAGGAGACTGGGAACGTGAGTTTATGGCATTTGCCCTTGGAAGGCAGAACTCCCAGTGTGCAAATTTCCCTAAATGTAGAAAGGCTTTCAGGAGGTGCTAAGCTTCCAGAAAACAATGGAAATATCACTTCAGCTGCCAATATAGATAGATAGAAAGATAGATAGATAGATAGATAGATAGACAGACAGACAGATTCCAAATAGAATAAACAATCTGACCACATGTTGAGAAGGTAAATTAGGGTAGGGTAAGTAGTGCCCATGTGTTTTCTGGGAAAATGGACCCCAATGTGGAAGGGCATGGAAGACCATCATGAGTTGCTTTTTTTCAATTTCTACAGAAGACTAGTTGTCACTTTGGAAACATCATGACAGGTATAGGCAGTCAGAAGAGCAGTAAGTCAGGAGTAGGGTAGGATGGCAAGGAAGTGTCTACAGAGGGAAGGATTGAAGGTGAGTAGAAAGAAGTTCTATATTTGATACAGGTCAGTCTAACCAGCTCCCTGAGATGGGGCAAGCCCAAGCTGGAACCAGCACCAAACCATGAACATCCAGTCCCTACAATGTCAGTCAAAAGATGAGAGTTTAGAAAAATGACTGGCATCCAGTGGAACCAAAGGCAAGATGAAGGAACAGCAGTCAAGAGGTATAAGCAGGCATGAAGTACAGATGAGTGACACCAGTCACAGTTCCCACTGTAGGACAAAGCTCCAGCTCAGCCTTTGTGAGAGGGTAAGTGGAGGAGTTGGTCTGAGAAAACAAGCAGGGGGATTGTGGGACTGAGCAGTTTCTTCATAGAGACATCCAGGTATGAGGTAGGGACTGAGAATCAAGAACGAGGCAGAAATACATCCTGCTCTAAGAGAAAAGTCAAAGCCTTCAAAGATAGATGCACCAGGTTTTCATTTGTTTGTTATTTTTTATGGTGATAAATACATGTATCATAAAATGTATCATTTTATCCGATTTAAAATGTACAATTTAGTGGCAGGAAGTACTCTCACAGTGCTGTGCAACCATTGCCACTCTGTAGTTCCAGAACATTTTCATTACCCCAGATGCAAACTCCACACCTATTAAGAAATCACTCTCGATTCCTCCCTCCCCACCAGCCCCTGGCAACCACTAACCTGCTTACCGTTTTTGTGCATCTGCCTACTCTGGATTTTTCATGTTTATAGAAACTCATACAATATGCCATCCTCTGACACAACACGTGAGCATCTTTGTGTCTGTCATGATGTTTCTGAGTTCTGTCCATATTGTGACATAGGATGGTTAATTTTATGTGTCAACTTGACAGGGTCGCAGGATACCAATGTTAATCGAAATGTGAGGGTGTGTCTGTGAGGGTGTTTCTGGATGAGATTAACATTTTAATGGTAAATGGAGGAAAGCAGATGGTCTTCCCCAGTGTGGGTGGGTCTCATCACTGAAGGCCTGAACAGAACAAAAAGGCCAAGCAAGCAAAAATTAGTCTGAATGTCTTCTAACTGAGACATTGGTCTTCTCCTGCCTTAGATTCAGACTAGAAATTATCCCATCATCTCTCAACTCTCCAGGTTCTTAGGTTTTTGGACTACAACTGGAACTATACCATTGACTTTCATGGGTCTCCAGCTTGCCAGCTGCAGAACTTGGGATTTCTCAGCCTCTATGATTGCTTGAGCTGGTTCCTCAAGCAATGGCATATAATCTCCATCTATATGCTTCTCTGTGTTTCTCTCTCTCTCTCTCTCTCTTTCTGTTTTTTCTGAAGAAGCCTAATTTATAGCATGTCTCAGTACTCTATTCCTTTAATGGCTGAATACTATTCCACTACATGGAAATATACTTTATTTATCCATTCATGAGTTCATAGACATTTGGGTTGTTTTCATCATGCATCAGGTTTTTAATCCTGGTTCTCCCACTCACAAGGCAGAGTGGCTTATCAAATTCCTTACCCTCTCTGGACATTTGTTTCATCATATGTGAAATGATGAATATTAAATGAGATAAAGTATGTAACTTCCTGACAAAGGGAGGGCATTCAAGAAACAATCAACAGGTTGGTTACCTCTACTAGAACTGGGTCCCAGATCAGGTAAACCCAGCATCAATGCAAACTTGCAATGAATCAAGACTCCTTAAATGGCCCCTCAAATCAGACCTGGGCCCAATGCAGGATAGGGTAGTTATCTACAGGTAGAGAGCAAAAAAGTCTCAGTTCTAAGGGAAGAAATCAGTCCCTTCCTCACCCTTACCTCTCCCTAGTGCATATGCTTAGGGAATTGAGTGTTCTGAATCAAAGCCCCAAACATAGATATGCCTCCATTTTACAGAGTTTCATGCCATTAGATATCATAAATAAATATCTCACATTTCAACTATTATAAATACTACATGTATTGCAAGTACTATTGTACTGAAAGATAGGCATATACTACCATCATGTCCCATCTTAAAAATAAGTATTCTTCAGGTTTATTTACAACTTTTGTTCAGATTATTCCATAGCATGACTCACATGATATAAAACTTGTGAAAAAAAAACACCTATCATTCCCTAAATCACAGTAATTTCAGTTTACACTTGGATTTTTTTTTAATGTTCTATAACTGTAAATGTCCCTCTCCTAGGTGTCATAAAAGGCTTCATGAAAAGTGAATTCATATGCACCAAGTCTTTTTTGCTAACAGTTCATAGGCAGAATAATGTATTCCAAATTCAAGTGTAATCAATACAATAGCCAACACAGGAACACTGGCCTAAAAGTCAGAGGCCCTTAGTGTATGCTCCAATAGGACCATGGGCATGTCATGTAAGTTCTCTGAGCCTCAGTTTCCTCATCTGTATAACCTTCTCATTCAACTGTACCCTTTGAGGACCATAGTGCACCAGGCACTATGCCAGACTCTGGAGTTACAAAGATGATAAGACCTGCACCCTCTACCCTCAGAAACCTATGGAGAAGATAGCAACATGGTACTTACCAGGGACTGTTCCTAAACTTTACTGTTTTATCTCATTAGTTCCTTGCAACAATCATTTGTGGTAGCAGTATTTGCTATGGCCTGAATTGTTTGTGTCTCCCCAAGGTTAAGTTGCAGCAATCCTAATCCTCAAGGTGATGTTATGAGGAGGTGGGGCCTTTGGGAAGTGATTAGGTCATGAATGTTTATGGGACTAGTATCTTTCTAAAAAAGGCACAGGAAAAACTCTTATTCTAACTGTCATTTGGGTTTACAGTGAGCAGATGGTCATCTATGAAGAAGCATGCCCTCTTCAGATACTGAATCTGCCAGCCCCTTGGTCTTGAACTTCCCAGTCTCCAGAACTATAAGTAAGGAATTTCTATTGTTTATAAGGTACCCAATCTATGATACTTTGTTATAGCAGCTTGATCAGACTAAGATAAAATCATAGATACTATTATTTATTATTTACAAGTGAGGACACTAAAGCGTGGAACATTTCCGTGACTTAACAAAGTCTTGTGGCTAATCACAAACAACCAAGGCAGCCTGGATTTATAGAGTCCACACTACTAATTACCACAAGATTGAGCTTTAGTCTTCAGGTAGGATTTCACAGAGAACTGAAGGACCAGCAAGAACAAATATTTGGAGCTATGGCAGAGACAGGGACCTCAAAGAAGCCCCCAGAGGAATAAGCAGGGCCATGTAGGCGAAAATGAGGAATAAGGGCACAGGCCTGCTCTATAGCACCTTTTAGGTCTTAGTGCTGTCATTTACCTAAAACTTGTATCTATGACCCTTCATTTTAGGACATGCAATGCTTATCTGTATGCAAAGAATCATGCTGAAGTTTGAGGAAGCACGTACCACTGCGGCCACCTAAAACAAATGTGCTTCAATCAAATCATGAAAGGTGTGTTATATTTTCAATGTGCATATTTTAAATGATTGACATTACTAAACAACCATGTTGAGCATTAAATCAGCACACAACATCCTCTTCATTCTTCCTAGTGGAGAGGGGTTTTATGCCCGCCATCTCTGTTCCCTTTTCAGTATGGCATTAATGTAGTCATTCTGATTTCCTAAGCCCTGCCCCACTTCTGCCATCATTGCTTCCAGAACAAACTCTGTCCTTGTTAGTGTGGCATTCACCGCCTTTTTCTACCATTTTTCAGCCTAACCTTCAACCTCATCTCTCTCCACTCCCCCCCCCTCCTTTCTCATCCTTTTTATCCCAAGCACCAGCCAGCATCAAACTATTCTGCATCTAAGAGAAATCACCTGCTGCCTGAATCGTCAGCCTTTCTGACAGCCTCAGCACAACTTCCTCCCACAGCTCTCAGCTATGAGCTAGTGCTCACCTTATCATCCAGCTTTCTCTAAAACACAGATATGTTTCCCTGAGGTTCACTTTGTCTTCTTTTTTTAATAATCACTGAGCCGACAAATGTACACACATCTAGTGACCATGTGAAAACCAGGCCTGTTAAGTTATAAATACTGACACAGGTCACTATTCATAAGAAATGTATGGGTTTTTTTTTTTTTAGCATTTGTTACTGTATACTCTTAAAATATATATTCTTAACATTTATTTTACCAAATCCATGCTGAGCACCTGTTTGGTACATACACACCAGGCACTGGTGATGAAATAGAGAGCAAGAAAGTGGTGAGGAAGCTGTCACGATAGAGCTTACAAAACATTGTAGGTGGGGAAATAAAGAAACATTAAAAAAATTAATAATTGTGACCATGAAAGGCTCCAATACATCCTTCTTGGCACAAACCCATCAGCAAGAAGGGATATCATAACTGGAGGGAGTTGCTTAGATTGGGTGGTCAAGGACAGAATTTCCAAAGAGGTGATGTTAGACCTGATAACTGATGAATGTACATGAGCCAGTCAAGAGAAGAATTGGAGTTCAGGAAGCCATCCATGGCTTGTATGCAAACCAAGCTTGGTTGAGCTATTAGACAGGAGGATCTGGTCTCAGGAATTGCCTGAGTCATGTGGTTATTCTGCATTGGTTCACCGTAAAAGTTCAGATGCAAGCCCTGGATGTGGGAGTGACCTGCTAGAGCCAAATGACTTGTTTAACTCCATCCCCGACCTGTTTTTCATGGAAGAAGTTCCTACTGGTACCCTTTGGATCTGTACTGCTATAAATAAAGCAAACTCAGGCTTCTTCCTTTGTTAGAGCAGATCCTTCTGGATGGCTCACTCAGTCATGCCCCTGCTCTTAAGATAATTCTGTCTTCTATTGTCATTTCTGATAAATAAATTTCATAGTTTTTATTTCGCAGCCAGCCTATTCCTCCTTCAGGAACCCTTCCCCTCGCGTGTGTGGTGAGACAGAAACAAGAGCATCCTTAGTACAAAGACTCAGAGTGGGAAAAGGGTTCTGGGAGTATTTGAAATAGAAAGGAGCATGATGTGGCTGCTGTGTAAATTAGGGAGGATGTGAAATAGAGTTGTCATAAAGATTAAATGAGAGACAGCATCTAAAGGGCTTAGTGGAAGCTCAACAAATGCTATCTGTCCACCACCACCATCATCTTTATTAGCATATCAGTTCACCAAGATAGAAAATAGATCATACAGGATGCCACACCCCATGATAAGAAATTTAGAATTTAACAACAATAAAAAAAAATGCAAGTTCAAAGCAGTCTTAGCAACTTGGAGAGACCCTGTCAAAAATGAGACAAGGGTTGGTAGCACACCCCTGGGTTTAATCCTCAGTACCACACATACAAACACACATACAAAGAAGTTCCATGTGCTTTTGAGTCTGTTACATACTTTGACAGAAGGTGTTTGTACATCTTCTGATGCTGCGTTTAAGTCGTGGACAAATTTATGTTGCTCACTCAAGAACCTCATGGAGTTGTTCTCCAACACCAGTGACCAAGTCTCTAAATCTCCAGGGCAACAATGGGGTGTCCTACAATTCCAATAAATTCTGACACCACATGAAGATTGCCTCAGATTCCAGAAGTTAGAGGTTTTGTCCCACAAAAGTGCCCCCACCTCAGATACCAGTTAGAAGTCCCCAGGCACCCTTCCTTCTGAATGATAGGCTATAAATCAGGAGGTCCCACAACCCCTTCCTCATATTGATAATTTTTTAAAATAACACATAGAACCCAGAAGGCATCTACGATCAATTTATTGTAGCAACTATAACTCAGGAACAACCAAATGGGAGAGGTACGTATGACAAGGGAGGCAGGCAGAGAGTTTCATGCCTTCTCCAGATGTAACACCCTTCCAGCACCTTCATGTGTTCACCCACCTGGAAGCTCTCCAGACTCTATGATTTAGGAGTTTCTATAGAGGTGTCACTACATAAGCATACTGATTATTAATCTCCATCCCCACCCCCCTCCCCAGAGGTTGGGAAGTAGAGCTGAAAATTTCAGGTTTCTAATCAAGGTTTGATCTTTCTGTGGATCCACCCCCATTCCGAAGCCATCAAGAGGCCCACCAACAGCTGCCTCAATTGAACAAAAAATGCTCCTATCACTCCAATCACTCAGCAAATCCCAAGGGATTTAGGAACTCTGTCAGGAACCAGGGATGAAGACAAAATATATATGTTTTTATTATCCCACACCTACAATTGGATTAATTTAAGTATTTTTTAGGAGAACATGCTATTGCCAATTGCATTTAGAATCAAATATATGGATAAACAAATAATATGTTAGTAGTCTATCAATAACTGCTAGAATACCTTACATCAAGCCAGGCCCATCTGGTTATTTTCTAATAAATCATTGACTTCCCTGGTCTCATAGAATTATGTGCTCCCATAGAGCAGGCTATGCTTTTTGTGCATCACAGTGATTTTTGTGTGTGTACTAGCAAATGTTTAGTATAAATCTTGGCCATAACAGTTGTTCAATAAACATTTTCCAAATGTATGAATGAATACTATAGAAACTCCATGGTAAGAAATTGTTCCTTATCTTCAAGGAGCTTGTAGTCCATTTGGAAGGAAAGCAGAGACATGACACTTAATTCTTTTCACAAATGTCATGAGTGAGAGATACAATGATGATCAAAGCTCTTGGACTGCGGATTTAGCCTGAGCTCTAAGAACTCCTTCTGTGTATACATTGAAGAGTTACTTTATTTCTCTATACTCCTTTTCCTTTTCTGCCAAGAGCAGTTGTGAGAAGTAAATAATGCACCTAAGTGCTTACAGCAGTGCTTGGAACAAAGAAAACACTACTATTTAAACCCCAAAGAGGACATCAATGTAGCACTGGTGTCAAGGCCAAAATGTTTGTCTGGGTTAATAAGAAACAAGATTAATAGTGAGATGATGGAAAGTAGGTGTGTTTTGGCACCCTATAAACCTTGTGAGCTTAACCTCAACTCAGCAGAGAGAAGTCTCTGGTCTCCAAAAGAGCAACTTGTGTTGGCAGACCCTGCTGCAGAGCTGGGACCTTGTCTGGGTCCTGCACAGGTCCCTGCTGGAGTGTCAGCTTGGGAATGATCCAAGGCATGGCTGTGACTGAACCATCTCCAAGAAGCCAGTCACTCTGCTTTCAGCTGGAAGAAGGTTTGGATGGCCTCTACTGCCAATTTCAGCTGGGCACTAGCTACTTGCTGGCAGGCAGGCTTTGGGAAAATGTGACCTCTTATTGTGTATTCTGCACAGGCCTATCTCCAGAGCTGGATCTTGTCCTCTGCCATAGAACTGGTACAGAGTGATGAAGCAGTGGTTGCATTGTGGGAATATTGGTTCATTAACCTGTGTTCTACCTGGGTAATTTGGTGACAAGCAGGTTACTCCTGCTTTCTTGACTCTCACCTCTATTCCAGCAGGAATTGGTGCCCTCCCAGCTTTTTCTCTAGCAGTCTTGGTAACACCATGGATTTAAAATGCTAAAAAGACACAGAGACAATCTTTCTTCCCTCTCCTTCCTATCCCTCACTCTTTCCAAACTCAAGGTGTCTCAGTTCAGAAAAGTCAACCATTGAAGCCCAGCAGAAAATAAGCCAAGGGTGCTTAGCCCTTGACACTTCAATCTTCAACTTAAACATTATCTGACACATTTCTAGAACACATTTTTATAGAAAACTGGATATGATTATGGGACTATCTACTCATTTCTAATGCTGCCCCAAATCTAGTTCAGCAATATGATCTATTGCTCTTCCTCTCAATTTCCTATTACTTCTTTTTTCCATGAATGTGCATATATATATATATATATGTATGTATTAATTTAAATTATAATTTATCTTACATTTAACCTTTATAATAGGGAGGAAGACTATCATGGTGCTTAAAGTTCAAATGAAGTAGTCTGATTGCCTGGATTGGCATGCCAGCCTCAACACTTACTAGTTAGCCACCTGGGGCAAATCATCACTGCTCTGTGCCTCAGCTGCCTTATCTGTAAAAATGGGATAAATGGGATTTTTACAAAGTGCCAAAAAGATCACGCATGTACAATGTTTAAAGGAGCACCTGAAGCACAAGAAGCCCTCAGTGAATATTTGTCTGTAATGTTCTTATTCCCAAAGCTTCTGATGTTAGTTACTCATATCATTACCTTTTTTTGTCCTCAGCTCTACTGATTATAAATATAACAGGCATTTAGTTCACTCATTTATCAAATTAAGTGTTTAATTTATGATAATGTGTTAGAAGGAGTTCTCCAGAGAAACAGAACCAATCGGAGATACAGGCAGGTACAGATATAGATGAGAGAAGATTTATCATCAGAATTGGCTCATCTCAGTAGAGAAGGTGAGAAGTCTCATGACCTACTTTCTGCCAACCTGAGAACTAGAAAGTCATTGCTATATAGTTCAGTCCAAGTCCAAAGGCTCAAGAGCCAAGGAACTGATGGTATAAGTTCTAGTCCAAAGGCCCACAAACCGGATGTGTCAATGTCCGAGACAGGAGTAGACAGATGTCTCAGTTTAAGCAGAGACAGCAAAATTTTCTTTCTTCCACCTTTTCATTGTATTCGGGCTGTTATGGTTTGGATCTTACACCGTCACGTGCATGGTGATGGAATCTTTAGGGATTGGGGCCTAGTGCAAGGACGATAGGTCATTGAGAGCATGCACTTGAAGAACATATCAGGAACCCAATCCCTTCTTCTCTCTCTTTGATTCCCAGCTTCCACATAGTAAGCAGCTTTCTTCCACCACACATTCCTACCATGATGTACAGTTTCATCACAGGTCCAAAGCAACAAGGTCAAATCATCACAGATACCTCTGAAACCAGGAGCTAAAATAAACTTTTAAGTTGTTTATCTCAGGTATTTGTCACAGCAATGGAAAGCTGACTAAATCACAGGCCATCTATAGATTAAATGATGCTCACCTGCATGGGTGAGGGTAATCTTCTTTAGTATACTGATTCAAATACTAATTCTTTCCCAAAATAGAGTTACTCAGAAATCATGTTTTTCAAGCTATCTTGGGCACTCTTTAGCCCAGTAAAGTTGACTCATGACGTAAATTATCAAAGTAATGACAAAAATAATATTAAGCCAGATGTGGTGGTGCATACCTATAATCCTAGCTACTAGGGAGACTAATGTAGGAGGAGCACTTGAGCCCAGAAGTTTGAGACTAGCCTGAGAAATATAGTGAGATCCTGTCTCAAAAAAATAGTAACCAGTAATATTTATTTAGTACTTTCTGTATGCCAGGCTGTACACTTGACTATTTATACATGTTGCCTCATTTACTCTTCATAATTAGTGTATTCCAAAGACTGGCCTTTGACTAGTGCCAGCTCAAGGTTAAAGTTTTCATTAGACTACAATAAAGACAGTGGGAGATCTTTTTCCTTTTAAAGACATTTCCATTTAAAGGAATTTGTCTTTCCTACTTTTTGGTGTTAAATACTTTCTTTGACAGTGATGGTGGATGTCAATCTCTTTTATTTGAAATATTTGTACTTGGAAAAATAGAAGTTGACAACCCTGTATTAGTCACTAGAACTTTGATTGGGGCCCACAAGGTCCAAAAGTCTAAGATTTGTTCCTCACCACAAATCTGAGATGTAGATATTATTATTCCATTTTTAGGTGAGAAGTCAAGACTAAGAGTGCTCATGTAACTTGCCCAAGGTCACACATCTGGCAAAAAGGCAGAGACTGGATGTGACCCCAGGGACCTAATAGCTCTCAGATTCTTGATAATAACTTGGAGAGAACCTACTGCATGTAGGACAAATATTTCATTTCATTCCCTTAGTCACCATGTTGTCAGGTGTGATTCCCCATTTTACAGAATAATGAGACTTGAGGAGGTTAAATATTTGCATGGTCCTATATTCTGAAAATATGACAGCAGGATTGGCACAGAGCTCCCTGATTCCAACTCTTGTGTTCTCTTTGTATCTCCTATATGCCCACCAAAGCCAAACCTATCACAGATAGCTGAAAAAAATGTGCTCTGGTTTGCAGGGGCTCATAATCTCTGCAGAGGCACTCAAACAATTTATCATGATGCCTGATAAGCAGCATGCCAAGGTGTGTGTAAGGCACTTTGAGAGCACTAAGAAGGAAGAAGTTAATTCTGAGGCCTTTGCAAACATTTCTAATGGCATTGTAATATCTTGCACTTGTTCTTTAAAAATCCTGTATGAAACTAAGGTTGGCAGAAACTCTTTTCCATTAACAGCATATTTCTTGTATTATAATACAATGCTCTGATTAATTCACTTAATGAGGATTTTCTGGGATCTTTAGGCTAACACGTTTTATTTTTAAGGTGAAAAATATTTTTAATAACAAAAAAAATACTTTAAATCTTTCAGCTTCGTGTTGTATCCTAAAGTGACAAGATACTTCTTCTTGTATCTTTAACTGTTCCAATTTGGAACTTTGGCAAAAGACTAAAAAGAGCTTGATTCTATTTCCCTTCCCTAGTCTCAGCTCTATTTAGATTTTTATCTAGAATAGGAGAAAATACAAATGTGATAGCATATGAAAGAAATTACATAAGGGTCAAAAAAGCAGAAAAGGTTGAATTTCATTTTAAGTCCCCAAACAGGTAGCAGGTGAAATCTTCAGTCCAAATCATTCTCTCCAAATTGCACTGTGAAGGCTGAGTCAGACACACTGAGCACAGGGAACTCTCACTGACGTCAGCACACATTTGGAGAATAGGCTATTAAAGCTGCAGTCAGGCAGACAGGCAGCTCTTGCAGCAAAGATGTGCCCTTGGACTTTGCCTTTGAGGGTTAATGTATCACTATGTTTTCCAAAATGTAGGCAGCCAGCTGGCTTCCAACACAGGGTAATATGAATTGCTAAGTCCTAACCTTTGGGGAGGGATATGTTTCCTGGCCCCAAAGGGTGCATTCCTCTGCAATTTATTTATAGTATCCTCGAATCTTGTTCACTCAAAGTGAATGAATGAGTCTCTGACCCAAGACTTAGAAACCAGATTTGCATCATCCTGAAGATCTATTTTTTGCTGAGTCCAGTTGAAGGCTTGCTCTGAGTAAGGTCCAGGCACAATGAAAATCGACCACAAATATGCATGTCCAAGTATGCATGAAACTCAGAGACAGAGGAGAGCTAGGCACAGATTGATCACACTAGTGAACATGTAATACTGAATAGGGATAAATAGACTCAGGAGGGAAACAGGATTCTTTAAGAATGAATAATAAAAGAACCTGTCCTCTATTGAAGAATCAGGAATAAGGAAGGTGAGAAAGAGATTTCCAGGCAACGATTGGGCTATGGAAGGGTCCTAGAGAGAATGGCATGGAGAGAGAGATCTGAGAGTGGGTAGAGATACACCAGGCAGGGCATGAGGGTCTAGCTAAAGATTTGACCCATATCCAAGAGCAATAGGTGCCTTTGGAGTGTCCTAAGCAGGAGATAATGTGATCAGATATGCCTTTGGAAAGATGGCCTAATGACAGTGTAGGGAACAGAAGGGAGAGGGAGGCTGTCAGGTAATCTGTAGAAAGACCAATTAAGAGACTATTGTGAGTCACCACATCACATGCTGGTGAGGATGTCAAACAAAGGAAGTGTCATTCATTGCTTGTGAGGATGTAAAATGGTACAGTCACTTTGGAAGACAATCTGGCAGTTTCTTACAAAATGAAGCATATTCTTACCATGCAGTACAATAATCATATTTTGGATATTTATCCAAAGAAGTTGAAAACCTATGTCCATATCAAAAAACTGCACAGGAATGGTTATAGAAATTCTTCTCATAATTGTCAAGACTTGGAAGAAACACGTCCTTCAATAGATGAGTGGGTAAATAAGTTGTGGTACACCCACATGTTGGGATATTAATTAGCACGCAAGAAGTGAGCTATCAAGCCCTGGAAAATATGGAAGCAACTTATATTTCTAAGTGAAAGAAACCAATATGTAAATTTTATATACTGGGTGATTTTAACTATATACAATTCTAGGAAAGTCATAGAGATAGTAAAAAATTAGTGATTGCCAGGGGTTGAGGCTGGAGATAGGAATGAATAGGCAGAGCATGGAATATTTTTAGGGCAGTGAAAGTATTCCATATACTATAATACTGGGTAAATATTGTCTAAACCACATCATACACAACACTAATGCCCCCTAATGAAAGTATGAACTTTGGGTTATTATGATGAACCAACCGTAGGTCCATTATAACAAATGTATCACTCTCATGGGGAATATTGATAATGGAAAGGGTGTGCATGTTGGGGGAAGAGGGTCCAATAGGGAAATCTCTGGAGCATGCCCCATTTTCCTTTTAACCTAAAACTGCTCTTAAAACTTTAAATACTTTAAACAAGGTGCAAAGGCACATGCCTATAATCCCAGCAATTTGGGAGACTACGGCAGGAGGATCACAAGTTTGAGGCCAGCTTCAGCAACTCAGCCAGACCTTCACAACTCAGAAAGACCTTGTCTCAAAATTAAAAAGATAACAACAAAAAAGGACTGAGGATGTAAATCAGAGGTAGAACTTCCCTGGATTCAATATCCAATATGAATAAAAACAAACAAAAAATACTTTTTAGGGGTGATCCAAGATGGCAGACAGGAGGGTGACTGCATCTCCAGTTGCTCCAGAACCCAGGAGTCAAAAAGGGGAGGCACTGAGAGACTCGGACTAATATAGAGCCACGGGTGAGTCTCGCCCACCTGGTAAAGCTCGGCCTGGGTGGCAGGCCCGGATAGAGGTGGCTTATCGGAGCAGGGCAGGGCAGCTAGAGTCTTCCACAGGCAGCCCTGTGCACTCCGGCGGTGGGTCCCTCCCACACGGCCAGCTTCTCCAGCTTCTCGGAGCAGGCCCCCCAGTGAGAGCCTTTCTGATCAGAACCAGCTCCAAGTCCCGGAGCCAGTGCGGCATGCTCCGGCCCGCAAGCGGCTTCAGGGACCAGGACAGGACAGCCAGGAACTTCCCCAAGCAGCCCGGCCCCTTGCGGCGAGAGGCGCCTTTCAAGGCTAGCTTCTCAGAGCAGACCGCCCAGTGAGAGCCTTTCTACACAGAGCCAGCCACAAGTCCCCAAGTTAACGGAGAGCTTTGATCCGCAAGCAGCCTCTGGGATCAGGGCAGGGCAGCCAGAGACTTCTCCAGGCGGCTCTGCCCACTCCGGCCGCAGGCTCTTTCCACGGGGCGATCCAAGATGGTGGACTAGAGGGTGACTGCATCTCCAGTCGCTCCAGAACCCAGGACTCAAGAAGGGGAGGCATTAAGAGACTTGGACTAAAATAGAGTCACGGGGTGAGTCTCCCCCACTGGGTGAAGCTCGGCCTGGGCGGCAGGCCCGGATAGGGACAGCTTATCAGAGCAGGGCAGGGCAGCTAGAGTCTTCCCCAGGTAGCCTTGCACACTCCGGTGATGGGCTCCTCCCACATGGCCAGCTGCGCGGTGTAGGCCCCCCAGTGAGATCCTTTCCTCACAGAGCCAGCTCCAAGCCCTGGAACCAGTAGGGGGCTAGGGGCAGCTTTCTTCAGAAGCACTGCATTATCAAGTTCCTCCAAGACTTCAGGCTACTGAAGGCTGGGAGGTGATACACTGGAAATCTACAGGGATACTATAAGCCAATAGAGGAAATCTGCAATATCTCAGAGTACCACTGACATCTGACCAATATGAGAAAACAAGGGAAGAAAATGTCCCAAACAAACCTAGATACTATATACATAAAACCCAATGACAGCACAGCAGAAGAAATGTCAGAAAGGGAGTTCAGAATGTACATAATTAAAACATTCATGGAAGCAAATGAGGAGGTGAAAGAGCAAATGCGGGCATTAAATGATCGCACCAATCAACAGTTAAAAGACCAAATATGGGAAGCAAGAGATCATTTCAATAAAGAGTTAGAGATATTGAAAAAAAAAAACCAGAAATCCTTGAAATGAAGGAAACAATAAACCAAGTTAAAAACTCCATAGAAAGCATAACCAATAGGATAGAACACCTGAAAGACAGAACCTCAGACATTGAAGAAAAAATATTTAATCTTGAAAACAAAGTTGGCCAAACAGAAAAGATGGTAAGAAATCATGAACAGAATCTACAAGAATTATGGTATATCATGAAAAGGCCAAATTTAAGAATTATTGGGATTGAGGAAGGCTTAGAGAAACAAACCAAAGGAATGAACAATCTATTCAATGAAATAATATCAGAAAATTTCCCAAATCTGAAGAACGAAATGGAAATCCAAGTACAAGAGGCTTATAGGACTCCAAATATACAAAATTACAATAGACCCACACCAAGGCACATTATAATGAAAATACCTAACATACAAAATAAAGACAGAATTTTAAAGGCCGTGAGAGAAAAGAATCAAATTACATTCAGAGGGAAACCAATAAGTATCAGCAGATTTTTCAATCCAGACCCGAAAAGCTAGAAGGGCCTGGAACAACATTTACCAAGCCCTGAAAGAAAACGAATGCCAACCAAGAATCTTATACCCAGCAAAACTTACATTCAGATTTGACGAAGAAATAAGATCCTTCCATGATAAACAAAAGTTAAAGGAATTTACAAAAAGAAAGCCAGCATTACAGAACATTCTCAGTAAAATATTCCATGAGGAAGAGATGAAAAACAACGATACAAATCAGCAAGTGGAGGAACTAGCCTAAAGGAATAGCCAAATAAAGGAGAAACCAAATCATGTCAAAAAACAAAAATGAGTCAAATGACTGGGAATACAAATCATATCACAATAATAACCCTGAATGTTAATGGCCTGAACTCATCAATCAAAAGACATAGACTGGCAGATTGGATTAAAAAGAAAGATCCAACAATATGCTACCTGCAAGAGACTCATCTCATAGAAAGAGATAACCATAGACTAAAGGTGAAAGGATGGGAAAAAACATACCATGCACACGGACACAGCAAAAAAGCTGGAGTATCCATCCTCATTTCAGATAATGTGGACTTCAAGTCAAAACTAGTCAGAAGGGATAAAGAAACACATTACATGCTACTTAAGGGAAGCATAAATCTGCAAGACATAACAATCATAAATATCTATGCCCCGAACATTGGCTCATCCACATACGTCAAACAAATCCTTCTCAATTCCAGAAATCAAATAGACCACAACACAATAATACTAGGCGATTTTAACACACCTCTCTCACCACTGGATAGATCGTCCAAACAAAAATTGAATAAAGAAACCATAGATCTCAATAACACAATCAACAATTTAGACTTCACCGACATATATAGAATATACCATCCAACAAAGAATGAATACACTTTCTTCTCAGCAGCACATGGATCCTTCTCTAAAATAGACCATATTTTATGCCACAAAGCTACTGTTAGCAAATACAAGAAGATAGAGATACTACCTTGTACTCTATCAGATCATAATGGATTGAAATTAGAAATAAATGACAGAATAAAAAACAGAAACTTCTCCAATACCTAGAGATTAAATAATACACTATTTTATGATGAATGGATAACAGAAGACATCAGGAGGGAAATAAAAAAATTCTTAGAAGTAAACAAGAACAAAGACACGTCATATCAAAATCTCTGGGACACTATGAAAGCAGTACTTAGAGGAAGATTTATTTCATGGGGCGCATTCAACAAAAGAAGTAGAAATCAACAAATAAATGACTTAACACTACAGTTCAAAGCCCTAGAAAAAGAAGAGCAGACCAACACCAAAAGTAGTAGAAGACAGGAAATAGTTAAAATCAGAGCCGAAATCAACGAAATTGAAACAAAAGAAACAATCGGAAAAATTAACAAAATAAACAGTTGGTTCTTTGAAAAAATAAACAAAATTGATAAATCCTTAGCCACACTAACAAAGAGAAAGAGGGAGAAAACTCAAATTACTAGAATTCGGAATGAACAAGGAAATATCACAACAGACACGAGTGAAATACAAAACATAATTAAAAGCTATTTTGAAAATCTATACTCCAACAAAACAGAAAACCTTGAAGACATCAACAAGTTTTTAGAGACATATGAATTACCTAAACTGAACGAAGAGGACATACACAACTTAAATAAATCAATTTCAAGCAATGAAATAAAAGAGGTCATCAAAAGCTTACCAACAAAGAAAAGTCCGGAACCAGATGGGTTCTCAGCCGAGTTCTACAAAACCTTTAAAGATGAGCTCATTCCCATACTCCTCAAAGTATTCAATGAAATAGAAGAGGAGGGAACCCTCCCAAACTCATTCTATGAAGTCAATATCACCCTGATACCTAAACCAGACAGAGACACATCGAGGAAAGAAAATTTCAGACCAATATCCTTAATGAACATCGACGCAAAAATTCTCAACAAAATTTTAGCAAATCACATACAAAAATATATTAAAAAGATAGTGCACCACGATCAAGTGGGTTTTATCCCAGGGATGCAAGGTTGGTTCAACATCAGGAAATCAATAAATGTCATTCACCATATCAATAGACTTAAAGTCAAGAATCACATGATTATTTCGATAGATGCAGAAAAAGCATTTGATAAAATACAGTACCCCTTCATGCTCAAAACACTAGAAAAAATAGGGACAGTGGGAACATTCCTTAACATTATAAAGGCCATTTACGCTAAGCCCATGGCTAATATCATTCTAAATGGTGAAAAACTGAAAGCATTCCCCCTAAAAACTGGAACAAGGTAGGGAATGCCCTCTTTCACCACTTCTATTCAACATCGTCCTTGAGACTCTAGCCAGAGCAATTAGACAAACCAAAGAAATTAAAGGGATACGAATTGGAAAAGAAGAACTCAAACTATCCCTGTTCACTGATGACATGATTATATATTTAGAGGAACCTGGAAATTCCACCAGAAAACTTTTAGAACTCATAAGTGAATTCAGTAAAGTAGCAGGTTACAAGATCAATGCTCATAAATCCAATGCATTTTTATACATAAGTGATGAATCTTCAGAAAGAGAAATTAGGAAAAATACCCCATTCATAATAACATCGAAAAAAATAAAATATTTGGGAATCAATCTCACAAAAGAGGTGAAAGACCTCTACAATGAGAATTACAGAACACTAAAGAAAGAAATTCAAGAAAACCTTAGAAGATGGAAAGATTTCCCATGTTCTTGGATAGGAAGAATTAATATTGTCAAATGGCCATACTACCTAAAATGCTATACAGATTCAATGCAATTCCAATTAAAATCCCAATGATGTACCTTGCAGAAATAGAGCAAGCAATTATGAAATTCATCTGGAAGAATAAGAAACCCAGAATAGCTAAAGCAATCCTCAGTAGAAAGAGCGAAGCAGGGGGTATCGCAATACCAGATCTTCAACTCTACTACAAAGCAATAGTAACAAAAACGGCATGGTATTGGTACCAAAATAGACAGGTAGATCAATGGTACAGAATAGAGGACATGGACACAAACACAAATAAATACAATTTTCTCATACTAGACAAAGGGGCCAAAAATATGCAATGGAGAAAAGATAGCCTCTTCAACAAATGGTGCTGGGAAAACTGGAAAACCATAGGCAACAGAATGAAATTAAACCCCTATCTCTCACCCTACAAGAAACTCAACTCAAAATGGATCAAGGACCTCAGAATCAGACCAGAGACCCTGCATCTTATAGAAGAAAAAGTAGGTCCAAACCTTCAACATGTTGGCTTAGGATCAGACTTCCTTAACAGGACTCCCATAGCACAAGAAATAAAAGCAAGAATCAACAACTGGGATAGATTCAAACTAAAAAGCTTTCTCTCAGCAAAGGAAACTCAGTAATGTGAAGAGAGAGCCTACAGAGTGAGAGAATATCTTTGCCAACCATACTTCAGATAGAGCGCTAATTTCCAGAATCTATAAAGAACTCAAAAAACTCTACACCAAGAATATAAATAATCCAATCAACAAATGGGCTAAGGAAATGAACAGACTTCACAGAAGAAGATGTACAAGCAATCAACAGATATATGAAAAAATGTTCAACATCCCTAGTAATAAGGGAAATGCAAATCAAAACTACCCTAAGATTTCATCTCACCCCAATTAGAATGGTGATTATCAAGAACACAAGCAACAATAGGTGTTGGCGAGGATGTGGGGAAAAAGGAACACTCCTACATTGCTGGTGGGGTTGCAAATTAGTGCAGCCACTCTGGAAAGCAGTGTGGAGACTCCTTAGAAAGCTTGGAATGGAACCACTATTTGACCCAGCTATCCCACTCCTTGGCCTATACCCAAAGGACTTAAAATCAGCATATTACAGAGATACAGCCACATCAGTGTTCATAGCTGCTCAGTTCACAATAGCCTGATTGTGGAACCAACCTAGATGTCCTTCAATTGATGAATGGATAAAGAAACTGTGGCATATTTATACAATGGAATATTACTCCGCAATGAAGAATGATAAAATTATGGCATTTGCAGGCAAATGGATGAAATTGGAGAATATCATGCTAAGTGAGATAAGCCAATCTCAAAAAACTAAAGGACGAATGATCTTGCTGATAAGCAGATAAGGACATATAATGGGGGGTGGGAGGGTTTAGTGTTAGGGTTAAGTTTAGGGTTAGGGATAAGGAGTGTGGTAAGAATGAAGGAAAGAAGGACTGTATAGAGGGAAAAGAGGGGTGGGATGGGTGGGGGGAAGGGAAAAAATGAATCAAATATCATTGCCCTATGTAAACGTATGATTACACAAATGGTATGCCTTGACTCCATGTACAAATAGAGAAACAACATGTATCCAATTTGTATACAATAATAAAAAATTGACAAAAAAAAAAGTACTTTTTAAAAATACGTGGGAGGGTGACTGGGGCTGTAGTTCAATGGTAGAGTGAGTGCCTAGCCGGTGTGAGGCACTGGGTTTGATCCTCAGTACCACATAAGAATAAATAAAATAAAGGTCCTTCAATAACTACAATAATATTTTTTAAAAAAATAAAAATAAAGAACTGTATAGAGGGAAAAGAGGGGTAGGAGGGGTGGGGGGAAGGAAAAAATAACAGAATGAATCAAACACTATTATCCTATGTAAAAGTATGATTACACAAATGGTGTGCCTCTACTTCATGTACAAACAGAGAAACAGCGTGTATCCCATTTGTGTACAATAAAAATAAATTTTAAAAAAATAAAATTAAATTAAAATAAAAATACCTTGGAGGAAAAAAAAAAAAAAAAAGACTACTATGGGAGTCCAGTCAAGAAGTGACAGTACCTTGGCCTGGAATGATGGTGTTATAGTTTGGATCTGCAATGTCCCCCAAAATCTCATGCATTGAAGGCTTGGTCCCCAGTGCAGCAGTATTAAAAGATAGGGTTTTGGGGAAGTGATTGGATTATGAGGGTTCCATCCTCACCAATGAATTAATTTGTCATTGCGGGGGCATCTGGAATTCCATCCAGTGCTTGACAAAGATCCTCTGGAGGATGATTGCAAAGGCTCATCCTAAAAGGAATTGCCGGATGTTTTGCTCCAAAGCATGGTGTTTTCTCTGCTGTGTTTTTCTGATAATATATTACTCATTTCAGTCTGAACGGATTGCTTAAGGGGATGAAGGGAATACAACAAAAATTCTAGAAAATATTACCTACAATCTGAAAAACAATGGGTCTTTACCATTAACAAAATTAAAAATAATTTTGCAACCGTGCAATGAGTCCCTGAAAGCCTCTGGAGAAAATAGTTGTAGATCTGCCTTTGTCTCCAACAGGCTGGTTAAATTTTAACGATGGTTTTGTTCATGTGTGATGGTGAGGTAAGAGAATAAGGTTTCATAACATTCCTTCCTTCCTACAAAGAATATGTCACCCCTATAATAAACGTTGGTACACAATTACAATTGAGACCGCTGCCCTCCTGTACCCCTTAACTCAGCAATTCAGATATTAACCAGATGGACCTAGTAGAGATAGTCACATGAGATTACTTGTCTATTGTTTTAACCACGAGAATATTAAGAATAGTTTTAGGTCACATAGAGTTTAGATAATAATAGTTTGATATTTTTAAAACAATTGTGAATAGGTAAGGATAATCTGTAAGGTTACTGTTTTCTCATAATTTTCTGTTCCTTGTTAAAAACAATTTCTGCCTGTGCTTTGAAAACTTCTTTAATATTAACCACAAGACTGCCATTATAGCCTGAAGAAAACTGTATATAAACCCAGCCCTCCCCAGAATAAAGTGGGATTGATTGCACCAGAACTAGAGTCTGTGTCTTTCATTCTCCATCCATCGCCGACGCTGTCTCCCCGCGCCCCGTTTACCGGTGTGGAACCCATGGACTCCTGCTAGGGCTGGACCCCGGCATGTCATAGCTGAATGGACAGTTAGGAGGTGGTGGAAACTGTGGGAGGTGGCACCTAATTGAAGGGAGCCAGTCTTTGGTGGCATGCCCTTGGGAACTCTTATTAGTCATTCTCTGTCTCTCTCTCTCTCTTTCTCTCTCTCTCTCCCCCACCCCTCTTTCTGACTGCAATGAGTTGAAGTTTTCCTCCCTCCACCATGCCTACTGTGGTTTGGGTAGGAAGTGTCCCCCAAACCTCCTGTGTTAATATGGGAATATTCAGAGTTGAAATGATTAGATTATGAGAACCATAACTGATCAGTCCATCCTAATTTGAATGGACTCATTGGGTGATAACTGTAGGCAGGTGGGACATAGCTGGAGGGGGTGGGTTAGGGTGGTCATGCCCTGAAAAGGATTCCTCTCTCCTGCCACCCTTTCCCCTTCTTTCTCTGCTTCCAGGGCACCATGAGGTGAGCAGTTTTCCTCTGCCCTCCCACCATGATGCTCTGCCTCATCTGAGGCCCAAAGTAATGGAGTCAGCCTACCATGGACTGAACCTCTGAAACCATGAGCCCAAATAAACTTTTCCTCCTCTCTAAGTTGTTCTTGTCAGATATTTTGATCACAGTGATGCAAAACTGACTAACATAATACCCTTGCACCATGATCTTCTGCCTTGCCTCAGGCACAAAGCAATGAAGCCCGCTGATCATGGATTGAAACCTCTGAAACTGTGAACCAAAATAAATATCTCCTTCTTTAAGTTGTTTTTCTCAGGTGTTTTGTCCTAGTGGTGAAAAGCTAACACAGATGGTAATGAAATTAATGAAAAGAAAAGGGATTATTTAAGTTGAATGTGACAGGACTGAAAATGAATTGGACATTAAACTGGGGGGAAAGCAGGTATAAAGAACAGTGCGAGGTGTCTAACTTTTGGAACTGGGTGGATGCTGGTGCCAATTGATAAGATGGAGCCCTTGAAGAGGACCAGATGGAAAGGTTGTGATGAATCAGCCATAGGAAATTCACAGTGCCTTTGAAATATCCACGTCAAGTTGCCTGTCTGCACATGGTATCCAAAGAGATCAGAGCTGGAGACATAAACTCGGGAGTCATCAGTTAAAAATGAACAATTAAGATGGACTTGAAATCCTCAAAGCCAGGGGAGTATATGGCATTCAAACAGAAACGGGCTTTGATGTGTCCTTAGAAATTCCACTGTGTGACTTGGTAAAAGATAAGCATTTAAAAAATCTTGAGGTTGGATTAGCCATAAAATAAGTCTCCTTTACACAGGTTTTCTTCAAGGCCTTTTATTCATAATTTTTTTATTATTTTAAAGACAACCCCCAAATTGAAAATGCTTCAGGCCCCATGAAATCTAGATGCACCCTGACATTCTTTTATTTTTTTAAATATTTTAGTTGTCGATGGGTCTATTATTTTATTTTTTATATGTGGTGCTGAGAATCGTACCCAGTGCCTCGCACATGCTAGGCAAGCACTGTACCACTAAGCGACAACCCCAGCCCCGCTTTGGCATTCTTCAGGTAGGAGGAAATGGAGGGAAATACACACATACGAAATCAACAGAAGAGAATGTCTCACGTAGGAGGAACGGCTTCTAGGCGGTAAAGGGTGTTGAATGATGAAGCAAGGTAACATTCAGAAGGCAAATCTGACAGGACCTGGAAATCATCAGGTAGGAAGGAGGGGGAAAATTTGAGGGAGAGTTGAGGACCCCTCCCAGGTTACCAACGTGGAGGACAGGGTGAGAGATGGTTTTGAGGTGGAATTCAGTGAGAGGAGCAGGATTGATCCAGCCCCGTCTAAGGCCACACACAATACCCTTCTGATGGTGATCAACTGTTAAGATCCTAGTGGGCCTCTACCTCTTTTCTCAAAGTGAAACATACTTTTCCTTCACCTATGCTTGTTACTTTCCTTCGAACAAATTCTACTTAGGCACTACGGCTTTCTTCCAGGTGTAATGCACACAGACCAGATGAGCACAAACATTCTCGCTCTGGAGTCCCCATCTCAGTGGTTTTCCCCTGGAGCTTCCTTTCACAACCTTGCTAACTGAACACCCTGCTTTCTGTTTATGTTCTACTTCTAAGACACATCTCCTTCATTCTAGTTGTGCTATTGAAATGTAAGATTCGGCATTTTTTAACCCAAATGTTGAGACTTACATTTTCCCAGGGTAAATGTCAGATTTGTAGATTTAGTCCATCTCCACAGCTTATGAAGGATATTTTCCAGCAGTTATTCTTGATGTATTGCTGTAGTGTCTCTTCAGAAACATCTGCTATATTGGAGTGTGGTCGCCAGTACACTGGCCAAAGGGATGCTGATAAAATGTGGTGACAAACAAACAATAAGACTCATGACTGCATTATGTAACATGCTCTCTGCTTACAGAGTCGACTGCATCTAACTGAACACTCGTGCATGCCTACATTCTTTAAATAAGAGTTAAATGCACGGACAAGGATAAATCTAAATATATATTGTTGAACAAAAAAAATACAAATTGCTGAATATATGCATGATATTACTTGTATAAAGTTTTAAAGTATGTAAAATAATACCATCAATTGTTTATAAATTCGTACATACATGCTACAAAAATATACACATAAATGATAAACATCAAATTTAGTTGAGCAATTTCCTCTGAAAGAAAAGAAAGTGAATGGTATTGGAAAGAGGTACCCAGAAGACTTCAATTATATTTATAAATGTTATATTTACTTTTTAAAAAACATCTGAAACAAATAAAGCAAAAGTGCTCAAATTTTAAAAGAATGGGTACCAAGAAATTTATCGTATTATTCTCTATACTTTTCTAGATGCTTAAGCATACTTTTAAACTTTAAAACATTTTAAAGTTCACAATCCCGTGAGAAAATTGTAAGTGGTACAAAAAAGGCACTTATATAAAAAAGGGCTAGGGTTGTGGTTTAGTGGTAGAGCACTTGCCTAGCATATGTGAGGCACTGGGTTCGATTCTCAGTACCACATGTAAATAAGTAAATAAAATAAAGTTCCACCAACAATTAATGAAGACATTTAAAAAGGAAGAAAATTCTAACGGGAGAATTTATGTTGCCAACTTACTAACTAATAGAAATATGGCAATGAAGTTGTCTTGTTCTTTTGATTCAATAAGCGTTTATTAAGACCCAATGCGTTGTTAGAGGACCAGGTGTGACTATGGCACAGTCTGCATCACCAAAGCAAATGATCTAGAAGGGAGACAGACTTCGTAGACACATGAAGTAATAACCAGCCAACAACATGTAGGGGTTACTTAAAAGGGTCTGAGACATCTGTGTCTTCTTGGATAACTGGGAAAATCTTCACAGAAAAGAAGCATCTAAGTTAGATCTTAAGAAATAAATAGAAATGTGGAAAAAAAGGGCAAAACAGGTGATGGGTACAGCATAAATAAAGGTGTGGAGTTGTCAAAGTTCAAAGTGACTACAGATGAACCTTGAGAGGGACTGATCTAGGAGAAGGCTCTGCACGCTGGGCTACGTGCCTGCTTCTTCCAAAAGAAAAAATGTGTATGTAGGAGGAAGGAATCTGTATCACCCTATTGACAAAAGGCAGCTAAGGGAAGTATTTCATCAAGGGAGTGCCGGAATATGATTAGAAGTTCTGAGAAGGAAAATGTTAGGTAGAGTTGAGTGGCAGAATGGAATAAGACAAGAGACTCACGTTGGCGCAGTGGAGAGATACTGAGGACCTGAACTCAGACTAGGCAGGAGAGAGTGTAAGAGTAGAGTCATTTGGAAGAAATGTCTGGAGTCGAATTAGGAGAATTTGATAATGTATGTGTTGTAGGGAGTGACAGAAAGGAGAAAGTGAACCTTGTAATCTAATCCCATTTGGCCCATTTAATCAATTTTAAAATGATATACTTTATATAAAATTAAAATGTATCCATTTGAAGTATGCAGTCTGATAAATTTTACAAATGTATATACTCATGCAACCACAACCAAGGTGTAGAATATTTCCATAATCTAGAAAGTTCTCTTATGCTCTCAACAGTCAGAAAAAGACTCCCCCAGCTCACCCAACCCAGAAAACCACTGATATGCTTTCCGTCACTATAAATTAATTTCTTCTTTTCTAAAATTTCATGTTAACAGGATTGTACAGTATGCTCTCTCCTTGTGCCTGCTTTCTTTCACTCAGCATATGTCACCTTTTTTTTTTTTTTCTGGGTACTGGTAGTGGGTACTCAGTCACTGAGCCATATCCCCAGTCCCTTTTTGTATTTTGTTTAGAGACAGGTCTCACTGAGTTGCTGAGGGCCTCAGCTAAATTGCTGAGGTAAGCTTTGAACTTGCAATCCTCCTGCCTCAGCCTCCTGAGCTTCTGGGATTACATCTGTGATCCACCACACCACACATTTCACCCATTTTTGTTGTCCACATCAGTAGTCTGTGCCTTTATATTGTCCAGTAATGTTCTACTATGTGGATATACCAATATTTTATTTTTTCAGTCACCTGTGGATGGATGATGTAGTTGTTTTCAATTTGGGACTATTATGAATGAAGTTGTTATGAATACTTATGTACAAGTCTTTGTGTAGGTATGTTTTTATTTCTCATGGGGGAAATAGGTAGGAGTGGAATTGCTAGAGCACATGTAAGTGTGAATTTAACTGTACAGGAAGGTTCCAGTCAACTCTCCAAAGTGGTTGTACCATCTTATACTTCTACCAGCAGTGTATGTGGATTCCAGTTGCTCTGTATTCTTACTAACACTTGCATTGTCAACCTGTCCAACTTTGGACATTCTTTGGACATATAAAGGTGGCTCATTGTGGCTTTGATTTTTATTTATCAGATGACTTGTAATGTTAAGCATCTCTTCTTGTGCTTCTCAAAATGTCTATTCAGTCTGTGTCATTTCAAGAATTCTTTATGGACCTGGGAAGCTAGGGAAGTCATTAACTTAGTGAAGAAAGAACAGTCTTATATAGATGGACGGGAGGCAAGAACAATGAATTCAGTTTTGAATCATTTATGCTTTAGGCACATACAAGAAATTTTGATTGAGATGCAGGAAGAAAGCTGGAAATATTCTGGGGTCCTAAGAGAGAGTGATCTGCAAATAGGTTGTGTTTCAAGACACACAGACTCATCTAAGAGTGTCAAATGTCAAAAAGAAAAATTGAGTAAAATAAAAACAGAAAGTGGATTTCAGCTGTGATTTTAACACTGTGAGCGACAACTGGCTAGAAATCAATTTAGTGAATCTTGACCAGTATTTTTTTTTAACAAAATAAGAATAGAAAAGTGTACTGCAGGTATTAAGGTTAAGTACAATTTCATGAAATTTTTCTCTTTATACATGCACCATATACTGAGTCACATTGTAAGATATCTCTTTGGACAATAGTACAAGAAAATCTGTGAAGAAGAGAAGAGGTCACAGATGTCCTCCCTAATGTTATCCTAGTAAAAGGTGGTGACTAAAGGTATGGACTCGGGACTCCATCAGAACTGGCTTCAAATTCTGGCTTCTTCCTCTTTTTTAGCTGTTTGATCTTGAGTAAGCCATGGAAACTCTCCAATTCTCGCTTTCTTTAAGTACAGATTGATAACAATAATAAAATTTGCATCAAAGGGCATTGATAGGCAGCTTTTGTGAACACTGGAGCCCAGGACCTGTCTTTCTCTCAACCCAAAAACAACCTGAGTGAGGTTCTTAGCTAACCCCATTGGTCCAGACTGGATTTCCATCCCTGACCCTTCTATACCAGGCTGTGTGATGTAAGACCACACTTCACAAGCTTCAGGAGGATTAAGTGAAATTATGCTTGAAAAGCACTCTGCACAGTGCCCAGAATAGGGTGAACTCTCCATAACCACAGGCTGTCATCAGTACTGATTATTACTCTTGTTAGAGCAGAAACCAAATGGCATTAGACTTAAAAATAGACATAATGCATGGGGCTACCCTTAAAATGTTTGCTTTGTGCATTACTTGAAAAACAAAAGGTGTTATATCCATATAATGGAATATCATTGAGTCATAAAAAAGAACAAAGAATTGATACATGCTACAAAATGCACAAACCAATCTAAGTTGAAAGAAGCCCAGCACAAAAGGACTAAATATGAAAATTCAGAGTTGGCAAATCCATGGAGACAACCAGCAGATTCATGATTGCTAGCAGGTGGGGCAGGAGGGTATAGACATGGGTTTTCTTTTGGGCTGATGAACATGTTCTGGAAGTAGACAATGGTAATGGTTGCCCAACACTATGAATGTGCTAAATGCCTCTAAATTGTGTTTTAAAATGGTTTATATGGTAGATTTTATATGTATTTTCCAACTATTTTATTTTAAAATCCCTATTAAACTGAAGGATGCTTTGTAGCCCTTTCTCTCTCTTCCCAAGCTGTGTTTTAAAAAAAAAAATGCTTGTGAGCACAATGAGAAAGATTAGCTCCAGAGGTGGTAGAGCTAAGGTATGACTCTCCTGAGAATGGGCAGAGATGAGCATGTTTGGAGATGGAAGGGAGCCAGGAAAAGGAAAAATAACTGAGGAAGAGGGGAACCATTTCTTCTGCACAGAAAATTTCTATCAGTTCCCCCCATTGGCACATGCTTCTGTCGGCTCTGAAGGCTTCAGGACTGTGCTGCCTGCTGAAAGGCTCTAGGACTGTCTCTGAGTTAGGAGGACCCTGAGCCACAGAGAGGACACAGGGAGACCCCTCCTCCCTCATTAGATGTGGAATGCAAGTTGTTCCTATTGCTAAGGGAGAGGGGAACAATTGGGCGATAATTAATAATAAGCCCTCATGCTCTTCTGGCAGGTGCTTGGCTTGGCCCCAGGAGCATGGTGGCTAAATAATTCTCTATTATAAACTGATCTTTCAGTGAATGACATTATTGGAATTAATAATTAGAGTCAATTTACTATTAAATACACTATTGAGTGGAGCAAAAATGTGTATAATCCAGAGACCATGAGATCATTTTTAAAATGCTTTCCATTGTTTTACAAGTATTTGACTCCTCTACAGTATATTTACATTTCTGATTCTGACTTAGGATAGTTTGGAAGTCATTCTCAGAGGTGAGCCCTGCAAGCATTCCTCCCTGGATAATTTCTTCCCTTCTGCATGCTTCCTTCTTCCTATTATAATAAATTTTGTCCTCAGACTAAAATCCAGTTTTAAAAAAATTATATAACAAAAACCATTTAGAATGATTATGACAATAATTAATGAGTTTCAGTCTAATCTGTCTTAACACATTTTGAAAATATTTGCTAGTCAATAATATTTAAGTCTTCTTGCCAGTCATTCCTTCAACAAACAATTTTGAGGACCATATAGCAGGTGCAGAAAATACTAAGTAAAATATGATCATTGCTCTCAAGGAACCACCAATATAGTAGAGAAAACAGTCATGAAACACATATTTACTCTCAAAGTTGATAAGTATAAGGAAAAAGCAAACAACTCAGCCTGGGACCATGACCTTCAATGAAGATATACATAGAAACTATTTTGAAATAGCTTTCTATGGTCTTAATATAGTTGTTCATGTACATAGATCCAACACAATTAGAGATTTTTAATTCATAATTTCAGTGCACATCAGACTTCTCTATTTAAAGTATTATTAATGTTTTTCTTTTTGTTTATTATTACTATACTATCATTCATTCTAATTGATACATTTCAGCATTTTCCATCCAACCTAAAGGAATTAAATAAATTAAAAGGCTTAGCCACTTCTGTTGTTCTAGCAAATGTTTCAGGCCCAAAGTTTATAAATGGGAGGTTTTTTTGTTTTGTTTTGTTTGGGGTACTGGGGATTAAACTCAGGGGCACTCGAATACTGAGCCACATCCCCAGTTCTTTTTTTTTTTTTTCTTTTTTTTTTATTGTAAACAAATGGGGTACAACTTGTTTCTCTGGTTGTACATGAAGTAGAGGCATACCATTTGTGTAATCATACATTTACATAGGGCAATGATGTTTGACTCATTCTGTTATATTTCCTTCCCCAAACCCCTCCCACCCCTCTTTTTCCTCTATTCTTTTTCCTCCATTCTTGCCTCCCTCCCACCCCATCTGCTTATCAGCGAGATCATTTGTCCTTTGGTTTTTTGGGTTTGGTTTATCTCACTTAGCAAGATATTCTCCAAATTCATCCATTTGCCTGCAAATGCCATAATTTTATTCTTTTTTATGGCTGAGTAATATTCCATTGTGTATATATACCACAGTTTCTTTATTCATTCATCTATCAAAGGGTATCTAGGTTGGTTCCACAATCTGGCTATTGTGAATTGAGCAGCTATGAACGTTGACGTGGCTACGTCACTGTAGTATGCTGATTTTAAGTCCTTTGGGTATAGGTCAAAGAGTGGGATAGCCCAGCCCTTTTTTGTATTTTATTTAGAGACAGGGTCTCATTGAGTTGCTGAGGGCCTAGCTAAATTGCTGAGACTAGCTTCGAATTCCTGCTCCGCCTGCCTCAGCCTCTGGAGCCTCTGGGATTACAGGTATGTGCCACTACACCTGGCTAAATGGGAATTATTAACCACCTTCGAGAAGATTGATGGCCACACCAGACTTTAACTGTGAACTGAGGCTGACCACCTGCAGATCACGTGCAGTGATCCACGTGTAGTGTGGATATTTGTTCTCGGCTGATTGATGAACACCTTCTGTCCCTGTCCTATCCCTGAGCAATACAGTTCAGGTTTTCCAGGTCCAGGGCATTGGTGATGAAGAAACTTACAGGATGGTGAGCATCATTTCACCCCTCCCAGACCTTTAGGTAGATATCACTGTGGTTCAGTTTTCCACATATCTTGTTCACTCTGGCTAGGGAGAAGTCTCTTAAATGCCATCCCAGCAGAAAAATAAAGAATGAAAAAATAATCAAATTCTAGGGTCATCTCAACACATATCACTCGTTCATTCATTTATGCATGCATTCATAGTTAATGAATGCCTACGGTATACCAAGCACTGTTCAGGGTGCTGGGAACAGGTCATACCACATAGGTTAGCTGATCTATGGAAGATACAGTCTGTTAGGGGAGAAAGACAAGAAACAAACAGATAAAGAAGGCTATAACAGCTCTGAAATCGGTAGTGGGAGTGGGGGTGAGTGAAGGTGGGGTAGGCACTTTAGATAGGGGAGAAATACCAATTAGGGATAGGATATCAAGGCCAAATGTCACCAGATTAAGACTGGAAACTGGTTGGAAGAGTAGAATTGCTATAAAATAGGAGCTTAGCTATACTACAAGAGTTCTACAAGAAGACTCAAAAAAGATGGTTTAGTGTGCAGAGAGGTATGCTCTTGCCATCATTGGTCATAGAATTTTAGAGATTATGTGGTATTAGGAAATAAATTGTGTCCCCTAAAATTTGTGTGTTCAAGCCTTAACTCCAAGTACTCAGAATTTGGAGATGGGACCTTTAAAGAATTGCTTAAATTAAAACGATGCCTTATGGAAGGCCGAATTCTAATCTGACTGGTTTTCTAATAAGAAGAGGAGATTAATACATACAGAGAGACACAGGGTGTGCCCATGCAGAGAGAGAGAACCATGTGAGGACATGGCAAGAAGGTGGCCATCTGCAAGCCAAGGAGAGAGTCCTCAGAAGAAACTAAACCTGTTCACACCTTGATCTTGGACTTCTGGCTTCCAAAATAATAAGAAAATAAATTTGTATTGTTTGTGCAACTCAACCTGTTATGGTATTGTTACAGAAGCCCTAGCAAACTAATACACTAGCCTAGGATCACTCATATAGGTGATCCTAATAATATGAAGAATCTTGGGACCTGTACTGCATCTAGACTAACTAAATCAAAATGTAAGTGGGGAAAGGGATAGAAATCTGGATTTTAAATAATCACCCCCTCAGAAAAAGTTTTTCATCTACATTGAAGTTTGGAGAACTAGTAGTTAGTAGTATTAAGACTACTTGTTCATTTTACAGATGAGAAACAAGGATTCAAAGGAGGAAAACAATATGCAGAAAGGACCTGCAAACCCGGCCTTCTAGCACAGAGTTTGCCGTTTTTTCCATGACCCCTGTAAGGCCTGGAAAGTTGCTATTGAGTGACAGCTCGACTGGAAGCAAAGACTGCAGCAATGCGGAGTAGGTAATCACAGCAATAATCCAACAATGTTTCCCTGGAACTGAGGTTGAGGGGGTGTGGGTGTGGTAGGTAACAAAGACTGACAGAAAGTAGGCCAAGGAGCCCTTTATCTCTTAACCATGCCTACACTGTGTCCTTTGCTGATACAGCCCAGTCACGTGGACTCTTAGTAATTCTAGAATGAGGTTGCACTGTACCCTCTAAACCCTTCTAGCCGTAGATAAAGCCTGTCTCTTCATTTTCTCTGCCTGATGAAGAAAAATAATTGACTACTATTGTTGATAATAACTCTTCATGTAATTAAAAGTATTGACTGATAAAATTTCAATTTTTCCTTGAAAAAACAACTTTTTTTTTTTTTTTAGTAAAGTCTGTTTCTTGACCCTTTTTTGAGTTTGGTTTTTATAATTTCCAAATATTTCCTACCTTACACCACAAATAACCATAATAAAAATTGAATGCATGATTATTGAATAATAATATGAATAAATGAAAGAATGATGCTCCTTTTGTCCATTTCTTCCTTCTTGGCTCTACTTTTTTGTGGTTTAAAAACTCCCATAAGAAAGAAAATAAAAGAATGCATGCATTTATTCACAGAAATTTGGTCCTGCAAAAAGTTAGTTTGTGAGAGATGCAGATAAATTGTGTAAGCTTTAACATATAATTGCCAGCTTGTAATGACCTGGCATCTATAGCCCAATCTGGTTCTTTAGATACCATATTCATTTTCTGTTTTATAATCATTCTTGCCCTTTACCTCAATCTTGTTTTTATCACCTTTCATCATAAAGCAATTTTTTCCTTTTAAATAATGAGAAGTTGTTGTCATGGAAAACTTCAGTTGTGCTATTTACATAGCTCTAGCAGGGGTTCAGAGAGAGGGGAGTAAGAGATCTTCAGGGACATGAATAGATCCCAGACACATTAAAGTAGTTATGTAAATAAGCAAGGGTCTACACAAGATCAAGTTGGACTTTTATTTAATAACTTATCCAAACATAACTGTATCTTATCACTTTTCTGCTCAAATATGTGTATATACATATATATGTGTGTGAATATGTGCACAGACATATATAGAGCTTAACATGGATCTTTATGCATTAAGTATTTGGCAGCAATTAACTAGGAGAAGAAACAGGGAGACCATTTTCCTGGCAGCCAGAGCATGCTTTCAAGGATAATGGGAGGATTTGCTAATGGACACATCTATAAAGGGGAAATGCTTGATTAGGGGCATTTTCATGGGGCGTGAGCTGTATGGGACTTATAGGGTGCATCAACCTAATGTCTGACCCTTAGGACCAGGACAGTTGGTAGCTAACATAGTCCAACAGTTCATCAAGCACCAATTCAGTTCAGTTGCCCAACTTCATTCGTTATGAGCATTGTCAAGGACAGAAGCTTGACCATAGATTCCCAGTGAATAGAAACTACTGCAACCAAAGTTCCACCCATATATAACAGCAGTACTGTCCTGAGAATTGAATTGTCAGATTTGCCAAGCACTTGGAACAGTGTCTGATATATGATAAGGCCTGTAGGGTGTCAATTAAATAAGTAGACATCACTTGTTGAGCACCTACCAAGTGCAAGCCCTAATCAATGGACTGTACAGATGTTGCATTATTTAACCCTCTCACACACAGGCCCTTTCTCCAATTTAACCATGAGGAAATTCTGCAAGATTAAGGGACTTGTCCACTGTATACTGTTAGTAAGTGGTGCTGCTCGGATTCAAACTTAGAAGTCCATGTTGCTCTCAGGTTTAGCTCCATCATTGTAGTACCCTTCGCAAGAAGCCCTCTTTGGACCTGAACAGCTCCAGAGACAGAGAACTTGTCCTTTAGAGAATGGCCCACTCTACTTACGGAAACGTGCATTGTTGTTTTTAAAAAGAAAGAACGTTTCTCTACAGTGAGCTGAAATTTGCCTACTCCAGTGCTGCTTCTCAATAGGCTATGTGGAATAAGTTTCTTTTGCTCTTCTGCTCCATGGGCCTCCAAAGGCTTGAGAATAGCTAACGGGAAAGACAATAAACCTAGAACCTAGAAATCCTCATCAAACTACCTTAGGTTTGTGTAAGTGATTCACCTGAAATGGGGTCAAACTGGGAGAGAAGTCTGAATGCTAGGCCACTGTGCCCTTTAGTTTTTGATTTCCAGAGGCTCAGAGACCATTCTGCAGATGGGTAGATCTGTGAGCAGGTTGATGTGGTGCAGTGGGGGTCCCTGAGAAGTTGGCTCCTGTCTGGTTTTGTCTGCAGTAACACAAGCTTTAATTAAAGGGAGCCTTCAGCCTGCAGCAGAGAACTGCCAGTGCTGTGACGTTGGTGTCCAGTGGGGGCTAATAGAAGAATTGCTGATTGGGGAAGGCAGTGGCCTGGAAGAAAATGCTAGAGAACACTCAGAGAAGAGAGAGAAAATGAACCCATGCTGGCTGCCAATAACATCTACAGATGGGCAGATTGAATCCCACATCCAATTCCAACACTCAACCATAGACTTCGGGCAGGTTACTTATGTCTCTGCCTCCCCCGCCCCCACCTTATTTTCCTCTACAAAAGGAAAATATTAGTGATGGGTTGTACTCTACAGAGTTGTTTTTGATGATTTGCTGATATGAATACATGTCAGGTATTTAGGAAAGCATTTGGCATTCCAGAGGTTCTTGATAAACATTAATTATTAGTTTAAAATTTCTCACGTATATATAATCATCACAGAGATATTTGGGACAGATGTTACTAACCCCATTTTATAACTGAATAAATTTAGATGATTCAGTAACTTGCTTAAGGTCACCAAGTTACAGAGGGAGAAGTGACAACATGATGTTTCTGAGGTACTCTTTTTGCACCAGCCCTATAATCAATAGGAAAGGACACAACCCAGTGAAATCAGGCCCACTAGGTCTGGGGAGTACAGTGTGGAGAAGGCTAGGGAGATGAACAGGGAACGGTACACTCTGGATGGAGCTCGGGAGTTCAATGGATAGAAGTCCAGAGAAGCATAATGGAAAGAGAAAGGCAGCAAGTTCCTTGGCCTGGTTGAAACCATGGCAGAAGGGTTACACAGAGTGTGATGTGCAGAGGAACAATAACCCTTTCAGGAATAAAGCCCTCAAAGCCTTTTCCTCCCTAGCTCCTTCATCCAGGCAGGGAAATGGTCCACATCTCCAAACCCTACCCCAAGCTTCACTTCTTCCTGTCCTAGAATTCTTTAATTAGGTACAAAGGCTTTTACTCTGATATCTGAGAAAATATAAATAACAGATTTGCTTGCAAGACAGATGCCCTATTTTCAAGAGGAAAAGCAACATTGACTTACAGACTACACCCTTAGACTGTATCTATCTTGTTTATTGGCAAGAAACTAGACCCTAGCCTCACAAATAACAGGGTGTTTACACACACACACATATTAATTTATAAATATTGATACCAAAATACTGTCTGAGAACGGATTTTCCAGTGTCTGACAGATAGTCAGTGCTCAATGTATGTGTAAATTAAATGATGCTGTTACTGGAAGGACATCTTGTGAAGGCAAAGAAAAGCAAACAAGCCATTTTCAAAATTTTCTTGAACCAGTTTTGTTATAATTGCTCTTTACTGTTTGTGTGACTTAACTTTTTTCTTTTGCAATTTTGCAGAAGAAAAACGAGTGATCAGAAGGAAATGGTGTACTTTATAAATGTCATTTAAAACTAATGAAAAAGTGTGTGTGTGAGAGAGAGAGTGTGTGTGTGTGTGTGAGAAAGAGAGAGAGACAAGTGAGAGAGCATATCCATAGATTTTGAAACTAATTGTAAGAGACAGTTTTAATAAATTGCATTGACAGAATAGGCCTAGTAGAATGTGAGACTCAATAAATGTCTGATAAATTAGCTAAACAGAACTGAATATGTACACATATACATGGAATACATGCATTCATGCATATATATGAAACTAAACTTCAAAAGAGAGTTTTTAAGTAAAGGTAACTTGCCTTGTGAACTTGCCTTATGACAGTTCAGGCTGACCTCTCCACCTTTGGGTTGGTTCATTATTTCTTTGAGGTTGAAGAATTTATTCTGAGATGAAAAGTAGACTGATTAAGTACCTGTATTACTCTTGTGTAGAGGTCTCATCCCTTGTTCCAATCTGTTTCTTTCCTTCTTTGTTTTGCCCCTGTTCCTTTTTCCTTTTATTCTTTTGAATCTATAACATTGCCTCAGCAATCTTTTTCTCTTTATATGCACAAAATGTATATTAATCATGAGGAACATTCATTCATTCACAGTGAAACTTTCTTCAAAGGAACTGCCTCAGGTTGTCACATCTCATGGATACTCCAAGCTTCTTTATTTCTTTCATCAGAGAAGAGGTTCCCCAAGTTGCAATCTGATCCTGACAGTTACTAGACCTGAATAAGTGACTTAAGATCAATTTGAAAACCAGGCATCCAAAGTTGCACTAGTTCCTTAAGCCTTACTATAGTGACATCTCTACCTCTCAAAGATAGGATTGGTGAAAACAATGAGCAAATACTCACCAAAAGCTAAAAAGTTGAACTGGTAGAAGTAAAGAGTAGAACAATGGTTTCCAGAGCCTGGGAAGAGGATGGGGGAGAGGATAGCTATGATTAACAACAATTTTATATTTCAAAATAGCTAGTAGAGGGGATTTTGAATGTTCTTAACACAGAGAGATGATTAATGTTTAAAATCAGTTACTCTCAGGCATGTGTAGTGGTGCATGCTGTAACCACAACTACTTGGGAGGTAGAAGGATTGCAAGTTCAAGGCCAGCTTTGACAACTTAGCAATACTCTGTCTCAAAATAAAGAATGGAAAGTACTGAGTAAATAGCTCAGTATTAGAGAACCCTGGGGGAAAAACAGAAAAAGATCAGTTACCTTATCCAACCACTATATATCAGAAACATGTATTGAATGTCACACTGTACCTCTTAAATATTTATTGTGTGTCAGTTCAAAACATATATATATAAAATGAACATGTAAATGACTAAATAAAAAGAATGAATGAAATAAAAGTATTTTCCTAGCTTTGCTACAAATGAAATATTCTTCATTAATAAAATTTATATGAGGTGGAAACTAATCAAAAATATTTTAATATTTTTAGATATTTCCCACCTCAATGTGAGTCTATTGGACATAGCTTAATCTTTGCTTGATTACTCATATTCATATTTTTCTGTGCTGGGGATTATCAAAGCACTTTATCTCCTACATCAATGACTCCAGATGGGCAGGCACTGAGTTTACATGTCTATTAAACCAAGTGAATTGTCGCCTCCTTCAGTGTTGCATTATTAGCTATTACAGCTGCCACTACCAGCACAAGTTGCTTCTAATCACCTGCTGGCTAAGAAACCAGCCACTCAAGCCAGTTAAAGTCCAAAATAAGAGAAAGTCCATTCTGAGTAAAGAATCATGAGTCTTACAATAAGAAAAATATAGGAGTTTAAGTTCCCTGATTTGAGGACATCTGTTTTATTTTTCAATACTTTATTTTGCTTCACAGTTTTTTGTTGCTGTTTTTGTTCTGGGGGATGAGGCAGATTTTATTTTAATTTATATTTTGCTTTTGCTTTATTTTAGCTAATTTGGCTGCTACCAAAATGATCCAATTACTCTTTAATCCCAAAGGGAGAATATTTTGGCATTACAAGATTTAGATGAGTAGAAGAGTAGATTACAAGAATTACTGGACTGGGATTCAAATTCTGACTTCTAACATAAAAACCCCTAATTCAGAGTTTGGAACATGGTATATGCTTAAACATATTCATGTCCCTTAAGACCATGCCTTTATTCCCATCCTCAGAATTTATGTGATATTTGGCTTATAACTTTTCTTTCTTCCTTTCTTGGTTAAAGATAAAATGGCTTAAGCCAAGTGTGATGGCACACACCTGCAATACTAGCAACTGGGAAGCTAAGATGAAGGATCTCAAGTTGAAGAATGACCTCAGCAACATGTCAAGGTCCTGTTTCCAACTTTAAAAATTTTAAAAAGAGTGAGGAATATTGTAGTTAAGTGCCTCTGGGTTCAACCTCCAGTACAGAAAGAAAGAAAGAAAGAAAGAAAGAAAGAAAGAAAGAAAGAAAGAAAGAAAGAAAGAAAGAAAGAAAAAGAAAGAAAGAAAGAAAGAAAGAAAGAAAGAAAGAATATAGTTTAACACACACACACACACACACACACACACACATGCACATCATATTCCCCTTAACTGAAGTTATCACTAAACCTGAAGTAATGAAACAGGGACATGACTGAAGTTTACTTCTGAAAAGTTACTGAGATAAATAAATTTGCAAGAATACTAAAGACTGAAAAATTAGTAATAATAATAATGATGTTAAAAGATTGTACTTATTTTTTAAAAAATTTTTTGTCGTAGATGAACAAAATACCTTTATTTTGTTTATTTAGTTTTTTATGGGTGCTGGGGATCAAACCCAGTGCCTCATGAATGCTAGGCAATCCCTCTACTACTGAGCCACAACCCCAGTCCAAGACTGTACTTTAGAAGTACAGGTTGAGTATATCTTAAATGCTTGGAACCAGATTATTGCGTTCAGATTGTGGAATTTTTCTGGATTTTGGAATATTTGCATAGATTTTATTGCTTGTATATCCCTAATCTGAAGCCCTGCAATTCAAAATGTTCTAAAATCCAAAACTCTTAGAATTTATCTTTGGTTTACTGCATGCACAGTCACTATATGGATTACAAATCCATGTCATAAAATCAACCTCCCAGAACATTACATGACAAAATTTGTACCTGGGATGAATTACTTATTATTTGTATTTAGGAATATTAAAGTTGTATTTCTTTGGAAACATTGCACAATTTAGACATTTTTTTCCTCCCCACTTAGTCTCAAAAATCAAGGTTTGGCAGTAGCAACCTGGAGAAAGAAATTGAACCAAAGCAATGCCAGGGATTCACTTTATTCTTTTCCCCTTTTTATCTTACAAAAGGTGAGGGATTTTAATCTTTTGATTTGCCTGATATATTTTGACAGCATGTACTTCTAGCTGCTCTTACAAAGATGCCAAGTCTGGGACAATCCCCCATTAGAGCCATCATTCTTTCCCCCCACACCTTTTAAGCATAGCATCTTCCACAGATAATTATTAGATAGATAAGGCAGGCTATATTTTAAGAATTTCTGATGTGGTTCAATCAGCATAATGGGTATACTGCAGTGAAGATGCATTTTAAAGTATTATCACCAGGTGAGTATTTCCCAAATCCTTAAGTCATATGGATAGAGACAGCAATTTAGGAAGAGGAGAGCAGAAAGTCTTTATATGTGCATTTCATAAAATGGATTGTACTTCATGAATTTCAATGTGGCACGATATTCGCTCTGCTGTCCTGCCATTACCAAACAAGATGCTTGTTATAAAAAAGAAATATGTATGACGGTTGAGGATGCTGCCTTATTAATGACTGTGTTCTGCACTCTGTAAAATACTTTGCTGAAATGTTGTCACCTGTACTAAAAGATATACACAAACTTTCCTACCTAAATTATCTTGCCGAAGACATTCAGAATATGCTAGCTCCACAAATCCCCAAATAAAAAGCCAGTTTAACAAGCCCCATGTCCTTAAATTTAATGTAGGAATAAAATACCAGAACTCTGACATCTCTGAATGATCCTTTTCCAATGAGTTGTAAGACATTTCTCTTTATTTAATTGTTCCAGTGCAGTTAGTTTTAATAAGTGAAAGCTGTATAAAAATCCAAGTGGCATATATTTTAAATCTGAGAATGTATGATTGACTTATGAGGCAAAAATGCATGGCACCTGTCAATCTGAAGATTACAGGCAAGATTTCTCTAGAAAGGGCCAGGGTTTGCATAACTGGGAGCAGGATGTGCTGCCTTTCTGAGACTAACCATTCCTTCCCCTGAGCTCTTGGTTACATCTCTTCCAGGCTTTCTCAGAATTTTGTTCTTTTTAATGTCATCAGTCTCTTCTTTGTCCACCAGCTCCTTCCTCTCAATCTGTAATTCTGCTCAAATTGGCTGCATTTGAAAATTTTTTACTTATTCTTTCACAATAGTATAAGGTCTATTCTCAAAATAGATCCCTAGTCCATAGCATCTGTATTGGATCTGCTTCCCTGACTGAGCCTGGCTTGATACACCAGCTCCACACACCTCAGTCATCAATACCCAAACCACTGCACTCATGGCTAACTGTATTCTCTCCCATCAACGCATCTCAACCTTTGCTGCAAGATTTGTACTTATCATGATCAAAGGATGAAAAAGTGTCCATCTACTGCCTACAAAATAAAATCCCAGGTGTGGCCAAGATCTTTTGCAGGGCTTAGAATGTAGTCCGGTGGTAGAATTGCTTGCCTGGCATACGTAAGGCCCTAGATTGAACTTTAGTACTGAAACAAAAAAAAAAATCCTTTGCAAGCTAGCTTCCCAGGTTTATCCCCACATTACTCTATATGAATCATTCTCTTGGGCCAAAATGATCTATTCACAGTACCCTGATACTTCTTGTTTTTACCCACCCTACATGCTCCTTGACCCTACTTCCTGTTTTTCTCCTAACTAGATTCACTTCTTTCTGTTTATTCAAAAGCAAAACATCCTAGAGAAGCTAGCTCATACCCTCCTTTCTCCCAAAGAGTTCCCTCTCAGCTAGAGATTGCTATCTACTGAATGAACTCCTAGTGTAATAAGGGATTTCTCTTGACACGTCCCTTCTATCATATATGCCAGAATATTGATTTTGAAAACACTTTCTCCATTTGCCACAAGATAAAGCTATAATACAGAATTTCATTTTACTAAACCTTAGTTACCAACAAAATAAAGGTAATAAGCACTATATACTGTTAAAGTGTATTTTCAGACCAAAAAAAATATACTGTTTATATGAAGTTTTATAGTTCTTTATCTTATAAAATGAATTGGACTTCCAGTCCTATCAGTGCTGAGGATTCAACTAATGGCCAATGCAGTCAGCAGGACTAGGGCCAAGGATTAAGCTTGCCTGTGTGTGTGCACGTGTTCATACATTTCCTTGCTCTGGGAAGGTCTAAAAGCAATGAAATACCAGTAAAATGAGCACACTTAGTGCCCAGATCTTGGCTGCTAAATACCATTCTCACCCAAAGGAACCAAGGTTCCTTGGAAAACAGCTAACTCCAGGGCTGATGCAAGGAAAATAGAAGATGTACCTGGAACATCTTATGCCAGAAAATAAGGAGTTAATATAAGAATGATGTATTTTTATATACATAAATGCATATTTTATATAAATAAATGTATATATAAATGGTGATTTAGTTTGGGCTTGATCCTATAGTTACAAAGAACATTATTGTGACTATCAGAAATTGGAATGGGCTCTGAGTATTAGATGCTAATATGTATTAGTGTTACTTTACTGATTTTGAGGACTGTACTTTGGTTATGTAAGAGAGTGTTTTTGGCTTTAAAATACATACATTGAAGTATTAAGGACTAAGGAGACCCCGTATCTGCAACTTACTCTCAAAGGTTTAAAAGACCATATAAATACACACGTAGAGTGTGAAAGGCAAATGTGTCAAATGTTAGTATCACATTAGAGATCCAGGTTTAGGGAATAGGGTATGTGGGAGTTTTGTTTTACTTTTCACTTTTCTGCAAATTTGAGACTATTTTTTAAAAAATTACTAAGGAATTATATTTTAATCAAATACTTTTAAACCACTCTATGACTCCCTCCCTTTTCTACTGGGGAGCTCAGCCCCTTTCACATTTGACAAAGTTAGAAAAATAGCAAAGGGAAAAATGAGAATTTAGTATAAGTATGTATTGTGATACTGTGGAATTAAACTCTGCACCTTGAGTCTCTGGGAAAAGTGGGAAAGCTTGTCTTTATCTCTCTTCACAACTCAGGGATGACCAATACTGAAAAAAAAAAAAAAAGTTACTTTATTGCCTTTATAAATAATAAAAAACACCAATATTGCTAAAGACAGAGGTTTTTGAGTGGTTTTTTTAAACGATAAAATATATGTATAAGATATTGGTAGAGCCAGGTGCAGTGGCACATGCCTGTAATCCCAGCATCTGGGGAGGCTGAGGCAGGAGGATCACAAGTTCAAAACCAGCCCCAGCAATTTAGTAAGGCTCTAAGTAATTTAGCAAGACCATGTCTCAAAATAAAATATTTTTTTAAAAAGAGCTCAGAGGTTAAGCACCCTGGATTATTCAATAACTGGTACCAAAAAAAAAGATATTGGTAGTGTAATATTCTAGGTTACCTTCATTTCTAGGTATTAAATGTAATTTCTTTAAATGCTAATGATTCATCAGTTTAAAAGATTAACTGTTGAACCACTGATAAATTCTTAAACAACTCAATTTTAAAATAACTCACACAAAGAAGACTAGAATTTTGTTTCAAAATTGCCCCTCCTGGGCGGGAGATATAGCTCAGTTGGTAGAGTGCCTTAGAAGCACAAGGCACTGGGTTCAATCTCCAGTACTGCAGAGATAAAAAAAAAAAAAAGGTGTCCCTCCCTCCTTCCCTCTCTCCCTCCCTCTCTTGTTTCCGTGCTCCTTGCCTCCCTTCCTTCTCAGGAGTAAGCACTGTGTGTAAGTTTTGTCTGTGTTTAAACTCCCCAAGCAGATTCAATACTCCTTGAGGTTTATACTTTCTTTGTCCCCTAAGGCACCTACTTGCAGTATGGCTTTTCACATGGGTGATTAAGTTGCTGAATGAGACAAGGGAGTTTACTGCTAATGCTGAAAAAGACAGTGAGTCCCTTGAGAACAATAATCTGAATTGTCACCATAGTTGATATGAGAGTCAGAATGGAATCAAGTCCTGACAAAAAGGCCATGTTGATCCACTGAGAATAAAGTTCTTCTTTACCTCTCCCATTGTTGCAAAGCAATTTATAATAGACAGTAGGGATGTGAAGAGTTGGCTCTGTCTGAATGCTCTCAACCTGACGTTTTAAAGGGCCCTGCTAGTTTCTCTTTAGAGAAGATTAATAATGCCAATCAGGAGTTTCTACGCTTGTTTACTTTTTGTCAAGTATGTTCCATCTCTTCCTTAATTTCTAAAACAAGTAAAGAAGAAAGTTCAGGGCTGCCTATGTGAATAATTAACAGGCTCTGCTGCACTGTAACTGCAAGTGTGAGAGAACCACCAAGCACCTAAGGAGAGCTGGGAGGAGCTGCTGGGCTTGGAGGCACGCCCTCTGATTCCACAAGCTTTTTCCCAGCTTAAGGGCCTGACTACGGACAACCAGGTAGCTTTGGGCTTCACCACCAAGGGTGGTGTCCTCAGCAAAACCAAATAAAATCCACACTAACAAATTGTCTGAAAACTATTTTAAACACATAAGTTTAATTTTTTTACAATAGAGGGTCTTGCCATGTTGCCCAGCTGACCTCAAACTCCTGGGTTCGAAGGTCCTCCTGCTTCAGACTCCTGAGTAGCTGGGACTCCAGATGAGTCATCACACCCTAATGTATATTTATTAAAACAACTTTATTTTTTCAATTATTAAAGCAAATTTTTCTCTGCACATTGGTAACTCACTAGCAAAATTGCAAAAGAGGTGCTTTTGCAAATGGGCCTTCACACAAATGTTTTTTCAGAGCAGGAAGAAACATTCTATGCTGTCACCTCTCTTCTCTCTTATACTCCACCAAAGTGGTTGCATTCAAATTGACCAACAATTAAAATTTACAATTGAGGCATAATTTATACACAATTAAATTACAATTAAAAATTTTAAACATGAAATGAATACAATAGCAGAAGAGATAAATCCAGGCATATTGGAATTTAGTCTCTAAACTACCATGGTTTTATACCCAAAGGACTTAAAATCAGCATACTACAGAGATGCAGCCACATCAATGTTCATAGCTGCTCAATTCACAATAGCCAGATTGCGGAACCAACCTAGATGCCCTTCAATTGATGAATGGATAAAGAAACTGTGGTATATATATACAATGGAATATTACTCAGCCATAAAGAATGATAAAATTATGGCATTTGCAGGCAAATGGATGAAATTAGAGAATATCATGCTAAATGAGATAAGCCAATCTCAAAAAACCAAAGGTGGAATGAGTTCTCTGATAAGCGGATGATGACACATAATGGGGGGTGGAAGGGGTTAGTGTTAGGGTTAGGGTTAGGGTTAGGGAGGGGGGCAAGAATGGAGGAAGGAAGAACTGTATAGAGGGAAAAGAGGGGTGGGAGAGGTGGGGGTGAAGGGAAAAATAACAGAATGAATCAAACAACATTACCCTACGTAAATTTATGATTACACAAAAGGTATGCCTTTATTCCATGTACAAACAGAGAAACAACATGTATCCCATTTGTTTATAAGAAAAGAAAAAAGAAAAAAAAAACCATGGTTTTGGGGCATCAATACTTGCCCTTTTCCCTAATAATTCATACCCATTAACTGGTAAATTTTTACAAATATAATGTTCAGTAAAACACTGCCTGATGTAAACAAACAAAATCTGTAGAGTAAAATACTTTAAGTGGACGCTAGGGTTTTAATTTTAAATGTTTCATCAGGTATTTTACATATAATTCACAATATGTATAATTTTTAATTTTTTCTGTATGAAAATTTGTTCTTCTCTGTCACCCTTTTGTAGCTGGTTATGTTTAGTAACCATTTAAAGTGCCTTTGAATTATATACTGCCAATCAAAATCTTGGCACGGTGGGCTATGTTTTAGTCCCATGGAGACACTAGTCTTTAATTACTGTTGCATTGTTTTTAATTCCACTTCCAAAGTATATTCTCATCTGTAGTGACAAGATGTAAAAAAATAAATAAATTTATACATTGAACACTTTGCACAATAAAAATGGCACAGAACACAATGGTAATCAGACTACATTGTTTCAATCCTAAACCTAACAGTTTGCAAAGAATTAATCAGGGGCTTTTTTTGATGTTCATGGAAGGGGGAGATAATCTTGCTGCAGAGTGACATCTTTTTGACAGGGCCCAGCTTCTGTGAAACCCATTCCCATGTGATTTCTTTCTAACAAGCTAGAAAGCTGCTTTAATCTTTAAACATGAAGCCTCGTGCTTACAGTATCAAAGGTAGGCAAGTTCTCCTACTGAGGTTCAAAAGCAGATAATAATAAGAACCCAGTTGCTAATGTCAGGCTGATGTCAGGTCTGAAATCACTTTTCACTTGATTGAGCCATTTTGTCCTCAGAATCTTTGTTCTGTTCGGCCAAATTTCCTCCAGCCCCTAATCGTGAGCAGCACACCGCATGCTTCCCCAGAGGCTTCTTGTCAGGAGTTACAGCCCCCGCACAAGAGACATGTTACTTAATATCCAACTCTGAGCAGCCCAGGGATAGCCAGGGAGTTCTTCCAGATGGTGCCCCTGGTACACAGGTCCAGCTGCCCGACAGGTGCTGCTCCTTCCCAGCTCAGCCTGGGAGGATGGCCACTTCAATCAGGTAGAGCCTCCCAGATGCCAGATTTTCCTTTTGCCTGAAAGGACTAGCAAGATGCTAGGTTTTGTGAAGATTTTCATAGTTCTGTTATGCAATTTGGAGAGTCATCCTATAAAATGTCTTCCACCAAAAACAATAAGTGACCTAGAGAAAATAACTCTCAAGTGAAATTCCCCTACATAAAGGCAAAGCTGAGAGAAAAGAAAGTTAAATAAATGCATGCCTCCTCCAATCACTAGCATCTAACATTTTACACACATGCAACACCAGATTTAAGAGAATGTACAGTCTGCCGTTTAGGGTGTAATTCAAGTTTTTGAAGTCCCTGAACTCCAAACATCAGTCTCTGGAGATAAAAAAGTCAGTCACCTTTTATCACTTTACTTCACTGTTTATAGTAGCTTCCAGTGACTGCTATACCAAATTACCATTCTCTGGAGGCTAGAAGTTCAACCTCACGTCAGAGCCATGTTCACTCCAGAGGCTCTGCTGGCTCTGCTGGCTGCTGGCATTCCTTGACTTGTGGCTGCATCACTTAAACCTGTCCTTCCAAGGCCACCTTGTCTTTTCCTCCGGTGTCATATCTCCCTCTGATTATACAGGTAATTGCATTTAGTGTCCACCTGTGTAATTCAGTATTCTCTCCCAATCTCAAGACCCTTAATGTAATCTCATCTGTAAAGTAATTTTGTGCCACATCAGGTAACATTCATAGGCTCAAAAGATTAGGACAGGAACATGGGGGCGATATTATTTGATCTACCACACAGTTACTGATCACTAAAACCTGACTTTTCTATCACCTGAAGGTGAGGGCTTGCTGAAAAGAGAGCTAAGAAGTGCATCTGAGCTTGGCCTCATAGGGCACCCCAGTCTCCTATGACCTTCCCTGATTTAAACTACCAAATAAGACAGAACTCTTCAGTTTCCAGTCAAGTTGAGAGACCCCAGATAGTGGAGTGAGTTACAAAAGATTTTTCAACCTACCTTAAAACTCCCTTTGGAGGATCCACAAGGAGCTATTTAAATGTGCTTTGTGTTTGATTCAAATGAACATAACTTCTAAACTAAAAAAGGCAGAGGCAATCTAAAGGTGCTGAGGAAACTGCATGACATCATATGCTATCTTTTTGGTCACTCTGCTGTGAGCAAATAGTTAACTGTTTAGGCTTCAACCATCTTTCAAGGGATTGGAGAATAGTGAGTGGCATCTGAATGTTTAGGTTTGGTCCATAAATCCTGAGTGGTTTCTAGCATGATGTCACCCTGAAATTCATTGTGGCCTAAATCACCTGGCTTGCTAATTGGTGCTAACCAAATATACTGGATAAATTATGCAGTATTGAACTTTGCTTCAGTTGGGTACACACATTTAACTTATTCAGAACAGCAACACAACAATGCAACTTAGAAATACAGAAGCAGCAGACCTCAGTTCCTGCATTGGATTTAATGGAAAATGCATAAGTAATGAGTAAAGCAAAAGTGAAAAATAAAAGCAGGGAACCAGGAAACTGCCAGTAAGCTGGTGAGACATAGAAAGCTTTCCTTCTCATCTTCAAAGCCTGCTTGCTCGGCTTGACCCATCCTGAGCTGCTTGCCAATAGAGTTTAATCTGTATTAACTCTGAGAACATTCATATTGCAAAATGTCCAGTAATAATGACATCCCTTAGCTGCTAATTGATTGTGAAATGCTTTAAGAGCTTTATGATGGAAGGAAGGTACAAATAGTTATTATTAGATCATGCAATTCATTAACTTTAAAGGGCAAGCAAAACCTCAATGGCAAGTGTTTCTACATATCTCCTGTGAGAAAACAGACTTGTCAGGCCACTGTTCTCTGCTATTAGCAATGTCACCTCCTCATCAAGAGGAAATCTGCCTAGATTGTCACAATATGAAGTTTTCTCCTGAATATAGTTGAGAGTAGAGATATTAGTGTGTTAATTTAGAGGATCCGCTGCATCTAAAATATAATTTAACCATCATATCTAATAACCAGTACTCAAATGTAAATGCTTTTTCAGTGTTTTAAATATCACAGGGTTAAAAGCAAAAAGGGAAGTCATGAGTCTGACACTTAGACTGCCATCAAAGGAACTCCACATCTGTATTTAAAAAAAAAAAATCAAAGCTATAAGCTTAATTTAAAGAGAAACATTTAAATGGTACTTCCAAAATAATCTTTTCTATATGAATTATACTACCCCATTTTCTGTTCCTTGAAACATCTCTGCAATTAGAAGTCTCATATTGTTCTTCGAGAATCACCTTGGAGAATAGGTTTGGCTAGATACCATTAAAAACATTCTCTCTAAAAATGGGCATCTGAAGAGTAAAGAGTGTTTGCAAGAAACAAACCTAGAAACTGAAGTTTTGTGCATGTGTTTACTTATCCCATTGATTAGAAAGAAAGTTTGTTCAAAGTGTTTATATAAATATTCTCTCTGTTGGGAAATTATCTGGATTCTTTGATTGCCAGGGATAGACACCCAACTATACCGTCATAAGCTAAGGCATGTATTGGCTTGTCTGGTCATGGAAAGAACAGAATGGAACTGATCTTAGAAATACTTATATGCAGGAATTCAAATGCTCTGGGGACTCTGTCCAACTTGTCTGTGCTTCTTTCTGCATTTTGACGTTATTCACTTTATTGAAAGTGAAATTTCTCCACATGGCAAAGAAAATGGCACAGACTTCTCCTTCTCCTACAGCCCCCTAACTTTATGATCCTTTAGGAAGGGGAACTCCTCTCTCCCAGATGTAGTTGAAAAAGTCCAGGGAAAAGCTCTATTTGGTAGAACTTGAGCTACAAAACTGCATAAGGACCAATCCCTAAGGACAGGGAAATGGCAAGTTATAATTTGTGCATTCCTCCTCAAAACTATGTATAAAGTGTCTTTAGATCTACCCATAACCATACAAGTACTGATTTGTTTGGTATATGCATCTTCACAGAAGTTTTAAGATTTAATGTTATTTGAGATCATTGATTTTTTTCAATATAGTTTGAGTTTTGGTGTCTTATTTAAGAAATCCTTCTCTACACTTATGGTCCAAGAAATAGTCTCATATTTTCTTTTTATATTAATCCACTGGGAATTTATTTTTGTGTATGGTGTGAAGATGGGATCTAATTTTGTGCTTTTCTGTATGAATGGCCTGTTGTCCAGAACCATTATTTGAAAGGTCCATTCCTTCTGTATTGATTCATAATCTACCATATTGGTATAACATTCTTCTGTATAGATGAGGCATATTCATATTCTTTACTCTGTCCTATTTGTTTACTATGGCACTAATATCATATTTTAAAATTAATGTAACTTTATAATAAGCATTAACATCTAGCTATCAAGTACCATTCTAAACTCGTCATAATTCTCTTGACTTTTCTGGCTAAAATATACAGATTAGCATACCTGACACCATATCTGGCAGACCTTAAGGAGGTGTGTAATTAATAGGAGCTATTATTATCCTTTGTTTATCATTATCCATTACTATCAGTTTATCCAGGGTTCATTAGATATACCATCAATCCTGAGTTTCTTGGAATACGCTTTTAAATATCTGGTTAAATACATTTTACCATTGTGCTAGATGCCTTCAAAGATGGCTGACAACAGTATGCTGCATCTGCCATCAAGAAGTAGAATTGATTTCCCTTTCCCTTGAATTGGGCTGACCTTGTCACTTGATTTGACCAATAGAATGGCGTGAATGTGGCACTGTGCTCATTCTGGGTCTATCCGTGAAGCATTTAGAAGCCTGGCCCTCTGATTTTGCTTCTTAGAATCCAGCACCCAAGCTCTGTGGAAGACCAGGCTATCCTCTAGAGGTGGAGAGGCCCTGAAGGGTGAGACAAAGGTGAAGAGACAGACTAAGGAAAACAGAGCACCCAGAGGACAGTCAGTACCAGGTTCTGTCTGTGAGAGACGCTCAAGTCCCTCTGCTAGCTGAATGCAGCTGCAGGGGATTCCAGACAGCACCATGCAAGGCTGAACTGCCTGGCTAACCCACAAGTTGAGGAAAATAATTAATTGTTGTTGCTTCCAGACATTAAGTTTGGGGTGCTTTGTTACCCAGCAGTAGAAAACAGAAATAATCAGAGGCACAACGGCTTAAATATGGTGTTCATGTTCTCCTGAGACTAAGAGGAAAACCTGCTTAATCCATAAACAGGATACATTTGCAAGGAGAAATAATAGAAAATTCTACATACTGATCCAGAATGCTTAGAAATTCAAGAGGGGCCTGGGTATTGACATGGAAATGAAGATAAGAGGTCTCCATCAGAATCAGACAAACTAAAAAGGGTTCCTACTATACCTGAATTCCTATTCTTTCCCCTGGGGCAATCTGTTTTTTAAAAAAGAGAAGAAAGAATTATTTAAAAAAAAAAAAAAAAAAACCCTTCAGTTCCAATCACTTTTCAAACTTAGGCAGAACGACTTTCACAGCTTCAGTCAAGTTTGTCAAAAAGTAATTTTCTACCTAATTTACTTTCACAGGACTCAGACCTTCTCAGAGGCTGGAGGAAAAATTCCTTTCTGACAAGGGTGAGAATGGAACTTAGATTTCTTCCTCGCTTCCTTCCTTCTGGCTACTTTGCACGTGTCAAACACCAAGGACAGGCTCTGCTTCATCCCTGGGCACAGAGCGTGGAGAATACCTCCATGGCAGGGCAAGAGCCTGCTTGTGATTCCCTGCCATCCCTGCTCTGTTAGTTCCAGAGTCATGGTCGTCAAACAGTAATACTGGTTTCTTGGGGGCTGTAACACAGCTAAGAATATGAGGAAGCCCAATGTGGCTTCTTGTTTACAAAGGGGTCAAATGGAGGTGGAAAAAACTGAAAACCAATTCTGACTCCAATGTTACTAAGCAACTTATGACAATGCAGACAGAGATAAAATCTTCCCAGAAAAAGAAAAGTAGGCAGGTAAATTACTGTGACTTTCGAAGTGATCTGTAGGTTTTGGGCTTATCTTCTCCCTCTTCTTTTAAGTTGCACCTTTGCTTCATTATTTCTGTGTATGAGAAGACTGTATGTTAGTGAATAGCCCAGAAGGATGACACAGATATCTCCTTGTCTGGTGCCCCCACCCCACTCCCTTGCACATCCCAACCTTCTTTGTGCCCCCAATCCATTTGCAGGACTGTCATGAAACATTAGTGATTTTTAATTGCAGAGTCTAATTACAGTGAAAGAAATTATAATGCAGGGAATAATGCATGCACCAGCATACGCCAACCTTTTCATTGAGCTCTCATTTGCATTCCTGGACTCACCCATACATGCCATGTGCTGTGGGGAAAAGTTGAGAAGGTGACTGGATCCTGTTGCAAACTCTGCAATGAAGATGCACAAATATGGACAGTCTGGACACAGTGAGGCAAGTATGATCTTCACCAGAACCTACACTTAAACACTGACCAGGGAGGCCTAAGTCCAGAGCTTAGTCTTGCCACAAAGAGGAAGCTAGGGTGAGCATACCTTGACTGAGAGGGCAGGATAGACTTCCTGAACTGCATTTGTTCAACACCTATTATGGGCTGGGCTAGACACTTTATACATACATAGTTTTTCAATTAATTATCACAACAGCCCTATGTGCTACATACTCTTAATCTCTGTGCTATGGATGGTTACTTCACTTCTACCTCAAATGCTCTTCCCCTAACTGACCCTAGCTCCCTTCGTGCACTTACCTCTGACTTATCCCTTATGATTCAGTCATTACCAGCTTCACTGAGCATGTTTCTCTGACCTCCTCTTCCCTGGACCTCTCAACTCCCATGGCAGCCTGAGTTGAGCACAATGAGAGCCTGTACTGTATGCTGTGTGGAATTGTTTACTTTTCTATCAGCTTCCACTAGACTCCTGAAGGAAGGAATTTCATCATATTTATATTTGCCTCTCTCAAACTTAGCACAGTGGCTGGCATGAGATCTGTGCTTAGTACTAGTCTGTGGATTGAAGTGAATAAATTAAAAAGTTAGTAAGGGGTGGAGCTTCCATATCAGCTCAGGTCTGTTTGATAAGTCACAAGAGCTACCCTTCAAAACTTTTATTAAGGAGACAGTATGTAGAGAGCACAGTTTCATCAAAAAAGGGAGAGAGGAAAACTCATTATCCACATTTAAAATGATGTGGGGGGTCATGGGGATTTTTCTGGTGTTCTCAAAGATGGGCATTCATTGGTGTGCTACTGGTGAGCACAGGGTTGGAGTTAGTTGTTTATAGACACCACAGCAATTCTGCACCTTCCCAATCTTTCTATGGCCCAGGGGGTCACTAGAATATGGAGAAAAAGGAATTGTCCTCACAAACCTATTCAAAAGTGAGCTGAAACTTCCTCGTACAGTGATAATGAACCTGAATCCCTTTCAGTGTGACTGTTGATTTTCTTCCTCAACAAAGAGAACTAGATTTAAAGCAGATTGTTTCTACTCCATGCCTGGCAGTCTGAGGCCTCGGGAGACCCCTCTGTTTAGGAGAGGATGGAGGCCCACAGGGCATGTCGCTGTCCAGGACAGACACTTGGGCAGCCACAGGTAGTCAAAGGGGTCCACCTGGAGACTGCCCAGAGGCCTGCCTGGATAGGATAATGCAAGCCCCAGAAGAGCATCCGCTCCACCCAAACCTTGGCATCTCTGGTGCCCTGGCCCCCTACTGCCAGAGACCTAGCAAAGATTTATTCCAACTTGCATTTCTCCCCAGTTCTTTCATCCCTTGTACTACCACATAAAACCTGAACTAGTTTATTTATTTAATTTGATGAACTTCTTTTCTGTCCTCCATTTTTAGGATAAGAAGCAAATCACAAGTAAACAAGCTACAATCAGAAATTCATTTATTTTTTCTTTTTTAGGGCACAAAGGAGGGTATATCTTTCCTTTCTCTCTCTCTTTTTTTTTTTTCCTAATCACCTTCCACTAGGCCCAATCTCTTAAAGTTTCCACTTTTTAAAAAATGTGTTCTAATTAGTTGTACATGACTGTAGAATGTACTAACACATTTTGACAGATCATACATAAATAAGTGTAATTTCTCAGTTTTCTGATTATACATATTGTAGGATCACATCGGTCATACAGTCATATATGTACGTAAGGTAATAATATCTGTTTCACTCTACTATCCTTCCTTCCCCCATACTCCTTCCCCTCTTTTCATTTCCCTCTACCTTATATATTCCTATCTCCCCCACTTATTATGAATTAGCATCTGCATATTAGAGAAAACATTCATCTTTTGGTTTTTTGGGTTTAACTTAGTTTGCTTAGCATGATGTTCTCTAACTCCATCCATTTACCAGCAAATGCCATAATTTCATTTTTCTTTAAGTTGAGTAATATTCCATTGTCTGTGTGTAATATATAACCACAGGTGGACACTGAGCAATGATGAGGAATTAAAATTTTAATTTAATTTAATGTTGATTGCTTTAAATTTAAATTTATATAACCACACATGCTAGTGGCTGCCATATTGGAAAGCATAGATTCCTAGACTATCGAGTCAGGTAGACTTGAATTCAAATTCCAATTCTGCATGACCTAACTTCTTTGAGTTCCTGTACCCTAAAATGAATTTTAAAAAATCTATTTCACATAAATGACAGATGTAAACTGTCCAGGGGAAGGCCTAGCTCCTAGTGGGTGTTTTTTTATTTTTCACAGTTATAATCTCTTGGCTAATGTCTCTAAACCCTGCTGGATTGTAAACTCTATGAGGGCAAGATGTCTATTTTATTCACATATGCATCCCTAGCAGTTGGCACAGTATACCTAGTGGGTACTCGATGAGCATTTCTTTAGAGGAATTAATAAAAGATGGCAAACTGGACTAAAGAAAAGTCAACAGTGATTGAAGCCTGTCATCCTGTTATCATTTGGATATGAGGTGTTTTCTGAAAGCCCATGTGTGAGACAATGCACACATGTTCAGAGGTGAAATGATCAGATCGTGAGAACTGTGACCTAATCAGTGGATTAATCCATTTGATAGATTAATAATCAAAAGATTATTAATAAAAGAACTACTACTGTACTAGATGTTAACTGTAGGCAGGGAGGGTGTGGCTGAAGGAAGTAGGTCACAGGAGAGGTACCTTTAGGATTATGTTTTATCTCTGGTGCCTTGATCTCTCTCTTTGCTCCCTTGCTACCATGTACTAAGCTACTTTCTCTGCCACACTCTTCCGCCATAATGATAGCCTTGCTCACCTCAGGCCCGGAGCAATGGAGTTGGAAAACCATGGACTAAGACTTCTGAAACTGTGAGCCAAAATAAACTTTTCTTCCTTCAAGTTGTTCTTGTCAGATATTTTGTCACTGCTACACTAAGATGAGTAACACAGTGAGTACCCTTAACTGCCTCATCCCCCAAAATGCATTTTTCCCAAACTGCACTTGGGGATAACACCATCTGTCTATATTGGAAGATATTGCAAGAAACAAATTATAGAATTTGTGTAAGTGCTGTTATGAGGATGTAGTTGAGGATGTTGCTCATCATGTCAAATAGCTTTATGAAGGTGTTCAGAATAATTTCCTTAAGAGTAGAATGTAACTGAGTAGTTATGTTCCATGTTATCTCATGGCACTGTCAGCTATGCAAAGATGAAATTTTCGTGTTCAAATTGGTATATTTATAGGGTGTCTGAAAAACCTGGAAGCATAGGATAAACTTGCTTTTAAACAATATGTTAAAGTTACTTTTTCAAACCACATAATAACACAGATCCTTGTCCAAAATAAATGCTCTGTGGGATATTAGACTGTTAATCTGAAAAAAAGTATAATAAATATACTATCTATCCTGTGGTTTGCAGCTGCTCTGTTATATACTTGTATTTATTCATATTAACAGTTGTACTCACTGCTTAAAATTTAGAGGTACTTCACTTGCAAAGATGTTCAGAGGTTGAGTGTATTATTTGCAAATGTAACTCACATACTGTAAAATAATAAGCTTGCCCCACATTTCCAGACTTTGTACATCCTATATACAGCTTAGAATCAAATCAGGGTCCAGTTTTCTTTACTCAGGGATTGTTTTCTTGCAACAAACAGAAGCCACACAAGCTAATTGAACCAAGAAGGGAGAGTTCTGGAAGGAAATAGCATTACATGACAGTGAAAAAACTCTCTCTCCTAGGAGAAAGAATCTGAGTCATATGCCCAGAAAATGCTTGTCCACCTCATCCCCCTAGTTCTTAGTCCAATCTGCAGTGGCAGCAGCAACAGGCTCACCAAAGAACAAACTTGGCCATATAGAAGTGGCAAAGGGAACAAGTGGCTGAGACTGGTTTATCTGTATATAATGTCTCCTACATTCTTTATATTTTAGGAGTCCTTATAAGCTATCTTAAATATTTTCTGGAAAAGATACAGGGGCAACAGGGGAGGTGATAGGAGGGGCTGTGGATGCTGGAGAGCAAAGATGTAATTATCATTTATTTAATAAACATTGATTCAGTGCCTCTGATACAAAACTACATAGGACACAGTTCCAGTAAGCGCAATGAAAATTTAGCCTCAGTGCCAACTTTGGCTAAAGGTTGCCAACACCTGTTCTTTAGCTTTTCAACTTTTAGGCCTACGTGATGAAAGCTAACGTTCAGGCAGCCCAAGGTCTTCCATCACTACAGAAAAATTAATTATATTTCATGGAACTATCCGAGGGTGGGGAAATTGACTTGTTCATTTGGAAATATTTTCAACAAGATCTGAACAAAAGGGGTTTTGGAGTTAATTTTAAGTTAACCTTTCAATGAAAAGGATACTCAAAGTTTCCTATCTAAAAGCCCTTACTATAAAAGATTCATGTCAGGCTGGGCATTGTGGCTCACACCTGCAATTCCAGCTGCTTGGGGTTTGATACAGAAGGATTGCAAGTTCCAGACCAGTCTCAGCAACTTACCGAGGCCCTAAGACCCTATTTTAAAATAAAAAATAAAAAGGGCTGGGAATGTAGCTCAGTGTTTGCACGCCTCTGGGTTCAATTCCACTTCTCCCCACCAAAAAAAAAAAAAAAAAAAAAAAAATTCATGTCAGACAGAATAGGTAAGTAAAAAGAACTGAGAGAAAATAAACAACCATGGAGAACCATGGAGAATTATCATTTGGATCATTTGGTAGCAGACAGTCTGATTATTTCTTGCTTGTATGATCTGATGTAAAAGATATACTCACCCTAAGCCTACTGTTTTTACACAGGAGAATAAGGAACTCTGGGGAAATTCTAGAGGGGCCCACTGCATACTAATGGCAATGATAGTTATACCATGCACCATATTAGGCACCTGATATGTAATAACTTATTTAAAAAAGACACACATATATATCTTGTGAATAACTATAACAAGTGGAGATTATTATCACTCCTATTTTACAGGATAGGAGACTGAATCAAAGAGTGAATAAAATCTTTTGATTATACAACTCAATCTTTTTTTAAGAACTGTTGGTGGCCTAATAAGGCAATGTCTAAAGATCAGAATACAGGAGGTTTCAAGATGGCGGACTAGAGGGCGGCTGCATTTCATGTTGCTCCAGGACACAGGATTCAAAAGAGGAGATAGTGAGAGACTTGGGACCAACTCAAAGCCGCCGGGTGAGTCTCTCCCGTTGGGGAGGCGTCCCGGATGGGGCGGTAGCCCCAGAACGCAGGGAACTTTGTGAAGTAGAGTTGCTCGGCGAGACGCCCCTCCCCCCACTGGAGTGGTAAACACGAACAACTGAGATCATCGTAGAGGAGGCGGCTCAGCACAGCGCTTGGACTCGGAGCAACCACTTGGGCTCTGGGCGGCTGCCTGAGGAGGAGCTGTGTGGCGAGCTATTTGGACTCAGAACGACCGATTCTGAACACCGGGGAGTTGCCCAGAGGAAGAGGAGGAGCGCAGCAGGTCGCTTGGTCTAGGAGTGACTGCATCAGAGCCACAGGCGGTTGCCAGAGGAGGAGGCGAGTGGTGAGTTGTTTGGACTCAAAGCGACCACTCCTGAACACCCGGGGGGCTACCCCGAGGAGGAGGAGTACGAACAGGGTGGGTCACTTGGACTCGGAGTGACTGCCTAGGGCTACAGACGGTTGGCGGGAGGAGGAGACGCAAAGTGAGTTGCTTGGACTCGTAGTGACTGCATCGGAAACCGGGCGACTGTCCGGAGGAGGAGGTGTGTGTTGGGTCTCTGGGTCTCGGAGCTATTGTATGGGGCTCCAGGTGGCGGCTCAGAGGAGGGTCCGCATAGCCAGGCGATAAGGTGCAGAGCAGGGTCCCAGGACCGGCTTCTTGCTGGAAGAGCCGCACAGAGACACGCCTAGAGGCGGAGCGAAGGTTCCAGGATTGCGGGCAGATTCTCTGAGGAGAGGCAGCCTAAGGAGACTCGTCTGTGAAGGGTGAGGCTCCCAGGCCCAGGAGATAGGTCCGGGTCCCTGGGAACATTGCAGAGGAAGACAGCCCAGACCAGGCGGTAGTTGTAGATTGAAGGGAACCTCTAGGAGGGGAACTGATCAGCAAGATGTCCCCACCGAGTGAGTCTTCCCTGCCGGGTGAGGATTTCTCACAGGGACGGTAAAACCAGAGACACAGGCACAAACAGGACTTGCCTCAGCCCGCAGCCTAGTTCCCCATTGGATGACCATTGGTCAACAAGTGGAGGCACCTCTGCCCACTAGCAGGGAATATACGCCACCTGAGGGTCACCACCCCTAGAGAGGCAGCTTCTTCCTGGAGCTCCGCATTATCAACTTCCTCCAAGACTTCAGGCTACTGAAGGATAAGAGGGGATATACTAGCAATCTTCAGGGACATTATAAGTCGATAGAGGAAATCTGCAATATCTTAATGACCCACTGATTCCTGAACAATATGAGAAAACAAGGGAAGAAAATGCCCCAAACAAATCTAGATGTTACATCAATAAAATCCAACGACAGCATGGCAGAAGAAATGACAGAAAGGGAGTTCAGAATGTACATAATTAAAATGATTAGGGAAGCAAACGATGAGATGAAAGAGCAAATGCAGGCATTGAATGATGAGATGAAAGAGCAAATGCAGGCATTGAATGATAGCACCAATCGACAGTTAAAAGAGCAAATACAGGAAGCAAAAGATCATTTCAATAAAGAGTTAGAGATATTGAAAAAAAAACAGAAATCCTTGAAATGAAGGAAACAATAAACCAAATTAAGAACTCCATAGAAAGCATAACCAATAGGATAAAACACCTGGAAGACAGAACTTCAGATATTGAAGACAAAATATTTAACCTCGAAAACAAAGTTGAACAAACAGAGAAGATGGTGAGAAATCATGAACAGAATCTCCAAGAACTATGGGATATCATGAAAAGACCAAATTTGAGAATTATTGGGATTGAGGAAGACTTAGAGAAACAAACCAAAGGAATGAACAATCTATTCAATGAAATAATATCAGAAAATTTCCCAAATCTGAAGAATGAAAAGGAAAATCAAGTTCAAGAGGCTTATAGGACTCCAAATGCACAAAATTACAACAGACCCACACCAAGGCACATTATAATGAAAATACCTAACATACAAAATAAAGACAGAATTTTAAAGGCTGTGAGAGAAAAGAACCAAATTACATTCAGGGGGAAACCAATACGGATATCAGCAGATTTTTCAATCCAGACCCTAAAAGCTAGAAGGGCCTGGAACATTTTTCAAGCTCTGAAAGAAAATGGATGCCAACCAAGAATCTTATACCCAGCAAAACTTACCTTCAAATTCGATGATGAAATAAAATCATTCCATGATAAACAAAAGCTAAAAGAATTTATAAAAAGAAAGCCAGCATTACAGAACATTCTCAGCAAAATATTCCATGAGGAAGAGATGAAAAACAAAGAAGCAAATCAGCAAAGGGAGGAATTATCCTAAAGGAACTGTCAAATAAAGGAGGAACCAAGTTGTGTCAAAAAAATAAATAAATAAATAAAATTTAAAAAATGAACCAAATGACTGGGAATACAAATCATATCACAATAATAACCCTGAATGTTAATGGCCTGAATTCATCAATCAAAAGACATAGACTGGCAGTTTGGATTAAAAAGAAAGATCCAACAATATGTTGCCTGCAAGAGACTCACCTCATAGAAAGAGATACCCATAGACTAAAGGTGAAAGGATGGGGAAAAACATACCATGCACATGGACTCAGCAAAAAAGCTGGAGTATCCATCCTCATTTCAGATAATGTGGACTTCAAGCTAATGTTAGTCAGAAGGGATAAAGAAGGACATTTCATACTGCTTAAGGGAAGCATAAATCAGCAAGATATAACAATCATAAACATCTATGCCCCAAACAGTGGCTCATCCATGTATGTCAAACAAATCCTTCTCAATTTTAAAAACCAAATAGACCATAACACAATAATACTAGGTGATTTTAACATGCCTCTCTCACCACTGGACAGATCTTCCAAACAAAAATTGAACAAAGAAACCATAGATCTCAATAACACAATCAATAATTTAGACTTAACAGACATTTATAGAATATACCATCCAACCAAGAGCGAATACACTTTTTTCTCAGCAGCACATGGATCCTTCTCTAAAATAGACCATATATTATGCCACAAAGCTAATGTTAGCAAATACAAGAAGTTAGAGACACTACCTTGTATTCTATCAGATCATAATGGATTGAAGTTAGAAATAAATGAAAGAGTAAAAAACAGAAACTACTCCAACACCTGGAGATTAAACAATATGCTATTATACGATGAATGAATAACAGAAGATATTAGGAAGGAAAATAAAAAATTCTTAGAGGTAAATGAGAACAAAGAAACATCATATCAAAATCTCTGGGACACTATGAAAGCGGTACTTAGAGGAAAATTTATTTCAAGGAGCGCATTTAATAAAAGAAGTAAAACTCAACAAATAAACAACCTAACACTACAGACCAACACCAAAAGTAGTAGAAGACAGGAAATAGTTAAACTCAGAGCTGAAATCAACAAAATTGAAACAAAAGAAACAATACAAAAAATTGACAAAATAAATAGTTGGTTCTTCGAAAAAATAAACAAAATTGATAAACCTTTAGCCACACTAACAAAGAGAAGACGAGAGAAAACCCAAATTACTAAAATTCAGAATGAACAAGGAAATATCACAACAGACACGACTGAAATACAAAACATAATTAGAAGCTATTTTGAAAATCTGTACTCCAACAAAATAGAAAATTTCGAAGACATCAACAGGTTTCTAGAGACATATGAATTGCCTAAACTGAACGAGGAGGACATACACAATTTAAATAGACCAATTTCAAGTAATGAAATAGATGAAAGTCATCAAAAGCCTACCAACAAAGAAAAGTCCAGGACCAGATGGGTTTTCAGCTGAGTTTTACAAAACCTTTAAAGAAGAGCTCATTCCAATACTTCTCAAAATATTCCATAAAATAGAAGAGGAGGGAACCCTCCCAAACTCGTTCTATGAAGCCAATATCACCCTGATACCTAAACCAGACAGAGACACATCGAGGAAAGAAAATTTCAGACCAATATCCTTAATGAACATCGACACAAAAATTCTCAACAAAATTTTAGCAAATCGCATACAAAAACATATTTAAAAGATAGTGCACCATGATCAAGTGGGTTTCATCCCAGGGATGCAAGGTTGGTTCAACATCAGGAAATCAATAAATGTCATTCACCATATCAATAGACTTAACGTCAAGAATCACATGATTATTTTGATAGATGCAGAAAAAGCATTTGATAAAATACAGCACCCCTTCATGCTCAAAACACTAGAAAAAATAGGGATAGTGGGAACATTCCTTAACATTGTAAAGGCTATCTATGCTAAGCCCATGGCTAATATTATTCTAAATGGTGAAAAACTGAAAGCATTCCCCCTAAAAACTGGAACAAGGCAGGGATGCCCTCTTTCACCACTTCTATTCAACATCGTCCTTGAGACTCTAGCCAGAGCAATTAGACAAACCAAAGAAATTAAAGGGATACGAATAGGAAAAAAAATAACTCAAACTATCCCTGTTCACTGATGACATGATTATATACTTAGAGGAACCAGGAAATTCCACCAGAAAACTTTTAGATCTCATAAGTGAATTCAGTAAAGTAGCAGGATATTAGATCAATGCACATAAATCTAAGGCATTTTTATACATAAGTGATGAATCTTCAGAAAGAGAAATTAGGAAAACTACCCCATTCACAATAGCATCGAAAAAAATAAAATACTTGGGAATCAATCTCACAAAAGAGGTGAAAGACCTCTACAGTGAGAACTACAGAACACTAAAGAAAGAAATTCAAGAAAACCTCAGAAGATGGAAAGATCTCCCATGTTCTTGGATAGGAAGAATTAATATTGTCAAAATGGCCATACTACCAAAAGTGCTATACAGATTCAATGCAATTCCAGTTAAAATCGCAATGATATACCTTACAGAAATAGAGCAAGCAATTATGAAATTCATCTGGAAGAATAAAAAACCCAGAATAGCTAAAGCAATCCTCAGTAGAAAGAGTAAAGCAGGGGGTATCGCAATACCCGATCTTCAACTCTACTACAAAGCAATAGTAATAAAAACAGCATGGTATTGGTACCAAAATAGAAAGGTGGATCAATGGTACAGAATAGAGGACACGGACACAAACCCAAATAAATACAATTTTCTCATACTAGACAAAGGGGCCAAAAATATGCAATGGAGAAAAGATAGCCTCTTCAACAAATGGTGCTGGGAGAATTGGAAATCCATATGCAACAGAATGAAACTAAACCCATATCTCTCACCATGCACGAAACTAAACTCAAAATGGATTAAGGACCTTGGAATCAGACCAGAGACCCTGCATCTTATAGAAGAAAAAGTAGGTGCAAACCTTCAACTTGTTTGCTTAGGGTCAGACTTCCTCAACAGGACTCCCATAGCACAAGAAATAAAAGCAAGAATCAATAACTGGGATAGATTCAAACTAAAAAGCTTTCTCTCATCAAAGGAAACTATCAGCAATGCAAAGAAAGAGCCTACAAAGTGGGAGAAAATCTTTGCCAATCATACTTCAGATAGAGCACTAATCTCCAGAATCTATAAAGAACTCAAAAAACTCTACACCAAGAATGCAAATAATCCAATCGACAAATGGGCTAAGGAAATGAATAGACACTTCACAGAAGAAAATCTACAAGCAATCAACAAACAATGGAAAAATGTTCAACATCTCTAGTAATAAGAGAAATGCAAATCAAAACCACCCTAAGATTCCATCTCACCCCAATTAGAATGGCGATTATCAAGAATACAAGCAACAACAGGTGTTGGCGAAGATGTGGGGAGAAAGGTACACTCATACATTGCTGGTGGGGTTGCAAATTAGTGCAGCCACTCTGGAAAGCAATGTGGAGACTCCTTAGAAAGCTTGGAATGGAACCACTATTTGACCCAGCTATCCCACTCCTTGGCCTATACCCAAAGGACTTAAAATCAGCATATTACAGAGATACAGCCACATCAGTGTTCATAGCTGCTCAGTTCACAATAGCCTGATTGTGGAACCAACCTAGATGTCCTTCAATTGATGAATGGATAAAGAAACTGTGGTATATATATACAATGGAATATTACTCAGTCATAAAGAATGATAAAATTATGGCTTTTGCAGGCAAATGGATGAAATTGGAGAATATCATGCTAAGTGAGATAAGCCAATCTCAAAAAAACAAAGGACGAATGATATTGCTAATAAGTGGATGATGACACATAATGGAGGGTGGGAGGGGTTAGTGTTAGGGTTAGAATTAGGGTTAGGGAGGGGGGCAAGAATGGAGGAAGGAAGGACTGTAAAGAGGGAAAAGAGGGGTGGGAGGGGTGGGGGGGAAGGGAAAAAATAACAAAATGAATCAAACAGCATTACCCTATCTAAATTTATGATTACACAAATGGTATGCCTTTACGCCATGTACAAACAGAGAAACAACATGTATCCCATTTGTTTACAAAAAAAAAAATCAGAATAGAAAGTTGAAAGTAATTTGTTAATGATTCAGTAGCTGTCCATACACCTAATCCAGAAAGTTCTGCCTCAGAAATGGATTTGGGATAAGTGGGATTTAATTTTACAATTTAAAGTAGGAACAACTTCCACCCAAAATCATACATCAAGGTGACAACAACTGATAAGAATCCCTGACGAGTCTAACTCAGGTTCAGTCTAACTCAGCCAAGAGGCTTTCTTAACTCAGGCACACACATGATGGAATGGCGTAATTGAACTGAGTCAAAATCAAATTTGACAATAGACAAGTCATCTGTTAAAGAAAATCATTCAAGATCATAGCAGAATTGCTTGTTAAAAGCAAACATAAACCACAGTGCAAATATTGATGTTTATCACATTTTTATTATTGTCATTTTAAATGGATGGCTTAGCAGGCTATTTGTTTATCTGCTCTGGGGCCTCTCAACTTGGCTGTAATAAGTTGGCCTTATAAAATTACTGAAATCAGACCCTGCTGTAAAAGCGGGCACTGGGTGGCCCCATAAGGGCTTCACAGTGTAATCAACAATCAACACATACTGTGTTATTGGAAGGGGACAGTGCCATGAGAAACGGCAGGAGGAATGAAGTTGCCTTTGGCAAGAATATATAATTGGGTAGTGTTGGAGCAACAGGAGAGGAAAAAACATTCACGCTTTTCAATTTTTCAGTCACCAATGCAGTCAACAGCCCTGCTCTTACTTTCCATTTGAGCTCTTCCCCCAGGCTCTTTGGAAAGGAGTCCTCTCCCTGTCTTCTGCCCACTGACCCCCAGGCATATGTGCTCTTCTCTCCCCACTTCTCCTAATTGTGCTACACTTGTCTATTTCAGTATTACCTTGCTTCACTCTGGTCTGGGCCACAAGGGCAGAAAGCAAATGTCTCCAGTCGGAGATTAGGTGGGCAGGGCCACTCTGCCATGTGAGCAGAGCACCCTCAGCAGCAGCCCAGGCCCCTCCACATCCTGTGTTCCTATTTACTCCATGTTCTCGAGTAGATGCTCCCCAGAGCACAGCACACCGCACGGTACTCATGAGATGCTGGTGGGTCAGAATTCCAGCTTTGGCAGCTGAGGGAGTTCTAACATGGTATAAAGGGAAACATGTAAAGGTAAGTTTTAAAGGCAAGTTTGAAGGAGAATGAGCTATTTTGGAAAAGGGTTTTATGGACTAGGACATTTAGAACACACTTAAATATTTAAGAAACTAGTTATAGAGGTTTGCCTCTGGGAAGAAGTGACTGGGATAGGGTGGATGCATGACTTATGTTCTACTGTACTTAAATCTAGTCACATATTTTGGATTTTGTATCATTTGTATTTTTTGTTAGACTTTAATGGACCTAGTAGATCATCTAGTTGAAGCTGAGACGTTAAGGACAAAATTTTCTAAAGTGGAATCCTTGACTACTGTCCATTTGCCTCTCTCCTAGACCTCTCTGATATCCTCTCAAATGGAAGCAATCCATTTGCCTATTCCCCATGTTTGCTCACAATTGGCATATGATTGGGGAGCAAGGGGCTGATGATCTTCACGCTGCTTCCAACTCATTGCTCATGCACCTTCATATAAACACTGTGTCTTCAATGCTTTTACCCTCGAGGTCCATGCTTAGTAACATCTACACTTACTGATATTTGTTAAATGTTTGACATCCTCTGTTTTGTCCTGCTGTCATAGAACACCACAGACTGGATAATTTATAGGGGAAAGAAACCTATTTCTTACAGTTCTGGAAGTAGGAAAGTCCAAGGTCAAGGGGCCCACATCTTATAAGAGTCTTCTTGCTGCATCAACCCATGGTGGAAGGCCAAGCACAACACAGCTTATACAAGAGACAGAGGGAAAGGGTGTTAAACTTATCTTCTTATAAGAAACCTACACTCTTTAACAACTGACCCCCTCTTGCATTCATCTATTCAGGAGGGCTCTAGTCAACTCTTAAAGTTCCCGCCTCTTAACACTGCTTCCTTGAGGATAGTTTCCAAAATATGAACCTCACGGGATACATTCAAGCCATAGCATACTCTAAACTACAGTCTTTATGTAAATATTGCCATTTGCATATATGAAAGCTGAAACTAAGAAAAGTGACCATGTGAACACTGGGATTTGAATTGATATTTGAGCCTGTACTCTCAGTTCCAACACAATACTCTCTGTTGCTCATTTCTATTACCTCCTGTCACCCCTACATTCACTGAAGGGTTTCCCACATGACATGGTATTTCTATGCTCTCCCTATAGCATCTTCATCCTAGGTTGGGGGAAGGGATCATGGCAGGGTATCTAGGGAAAGTGGAGGAAACAGAACTAATGTTTGTTAGGAAAAGACAACCATAAGGAATATCCAGTTGTACACCCTCCTCATTCTTTATCCCCACTCCCCCCAGTGCACACACACATACACACTCATAAGCACACATACACATTCCTATATATAAATACTCATACTAAAGTTCTAATAATTGAGTCAATTTTGTTCCTCTTGTTTCTAGGATCTTTTACTTTTGTTTTTTGCTTTGTCTTTTATTAGGATCATCACTAAAAGTTTCACTGAAGAAAACAGGAAGACCTGTATGGTAGGTGCCTGTTTAATAGACAGAGAAGAATGCTTTCTCACATGGGAAGGCTGTATGGACTTGGGATGGACACAGTCCAGCTGGCAACAAGAGCATAGGAGCAAAGGCTGCAGCAACAGGCTGAAACAGGAAAGTGGAGAGGAGCTGGGATCAGGGACACTCAGGAGGACAGGAGAAAAGGAATAGTCTCAGTCTGTCTAAAATATGTGTTAGTCAGTCTTCAATAAATCAATTTATAAAGGGAAAAGGTTTGTTTTGGTTTACAGTTTTTGAGGTTTCTAGTCTATGGTTGATTAGTCCTTGTAATGGTTAATTTGAATTGTCAAGTTGATTGGATTAAGAGATGCTGATGATTAAGAGACTTCTGGGTGTGTCAGTGAGGGTGTGTCTAGGAATGACTGGAATGTGAGATAGTGGACAGAAGTGGAACCCCTCCCTAAGCGTGAGCTGCACTGCCCAATAGGATGGAATAAAAACTGAAAGAACAAGAAAGCAGATGCAGATGCAAGCTCGATTCTTCTTGAATGGGTTCTTGATTATTGCTGTGATCATCTGAGGATATCAGACTCTTGCTTCTTCACTCTTCCAAAGTGAACTCTGCCAGTGATTCTTCAGGTAGTTTCCAGAAGGCTTGGTCTCAGACTAGGGTAGCACTGTTGATCTTTCTTGTTCTGGGGCTTTTGCATCTTGGACTGTGCAGTTGCTGGTTCTTCTAGCTCTCCAGTCACAGAAGGCTAGTTTGGACTATTCAGCTTCTGATTGTGTAAGCCAATCTAATAAGTCCCCTTTTTATAATCATACTTCCTGTTGATTCTGTTCCTCTAGAGAACCCTGACTAATACAGTCCTGTTGCTTTTGGATCTGTGGCATAGCAGTATATCATGGCAGAGAGCATTTGGTAGAGCAGACTGCTCACCTCAGATAGTCAGAAAGCAAAGAGAAAAGAGGAAGAGGCCAGTATCCCACAGTCCCCTTTGTGGGTATGCTTCCAATGACCTAAGTCCTCTCACTAGGCCCCACTACTTAAAGTTTCCACTAATTCCAGGGGCTAAGCCTTTAACACATAGACCTGTGAGGAACATTTCTAATCCAAACTATAGGAGAAAGCTATAACAAAATACCATGGACTGGGTGACTTGAATAACAAAGATTTATTTCCCACAGTTCTGGAGACTGAGAAGTCTAAGATCAAGGCACAGGCAGATCAGGCATCTGGAGAGGGCTGACTTCCTAGTTTGCAGTGGCTGCTGGGACCTGCTGTGTGCTCACAGGCAAATAGCAGAGAGAAAGCAAGTTCTTTTGTGTTTCTTACAAGGCCATTAATCTCATCATCACAAGAGCTCTATCCTCATGATCTTAGTTAACCATAATTATCTCCCAAGGGCCCATCCTACAATAGTATCACTTTGAAGGTTAGGATTTCAACATATGGGATTTGGGAGGCACAGACATTCAGTCCATAGCAGGAATTTTTTTCCTTCAACTTTTACAAAACAATCATAGGAACAAAGAGTTTAATCACCTCCATCCCCTTCCCCCTGGCTAATCAGTGGCCTGTAACTAAATAACTGAATTACTTTCCTTCTCTCAATCACCCCAATAAGCCATTCCACAATGGGGGGGGGGGGGGACTACAAGCAGAGTCTGTGTACTGGGAAAAAAAAAAAATAGACCGTCAAATAGACCACCTTTGGTTTTCAGACTCAGAAGTGGTTACCACCGCCTTACTAAGGAAGTGGTTCACCTGGATGCACACAGAAACTAAGTAGCAGAATTATCTGGATAGGTGTCCTTGTATCTTTTGAATTTTTTACACCTTGTATCCCAGGCAGAAAAGATATTGTTTCAAGCTCTAACAGGGGTCTGGCTTGGAAAATAAACTGAAAGATTTAAACTGATTTCTGAATAAGGCAAAACTCCAGTTGTGGAGAAGGTTCATGTTATTTTTATTTCCCCGCATCCTTCTATTTCCTCCTTCATTCTCCCGTGCTGTGCCCTTGATCAGTTCCTTTTCCCGATCTTCCTTCTTTCCTTCTTTTTCTTTTTTACAAAAACTGTTAGGCACAGTAGCCATTGCTTCAACTGTATCACAGTGTTTGAGGAATTTGGAAAAAACAAATGCCATAGATCATTAGAAGACTGTCAGCCTTCAGAAAAGATCCAGGTAAGAGATGTGAGAATAGCATATCTGGAGCTACCAGACAGGAGCTCATAATCCCAGAGATGAGAAGAGCTATGTGTTCAGAGGAAGGTTACTTAATCATCTGGGTTGATGGGAACAGACACTTGAGTACTTTTGCTGAGATTATCACAAGCACAGAACCAAACCTGCAACAGCTCTCTATAAATACTATTGCAGTAGGAAAACTTGGCAGAAGACATAAGCAAGCTCTCTAACTTTACGCTGCTGGTTTGATAGCCACTCTGACTCTATCAGAGATAAGAGTCATGAAAAAAACCTGGGTAACTGTTAAGAGATGTCATTCCTATGAGTTTAAGCATCCACATGGAATCCTGGTTAACCATGGAGTCGGGTAAAGCAAACAACACATGTTGTGGAACCCATGCTGAGGGAGCACGTGGTCCCTGCCCCACAAGCACTAAGTCTGCTGGGAAGGTAAGATGTAAAGAAAAAATGATACACTAAATTAAATGCAACAATAAGCTTAAGAATCTGTATGGAGGCGATCCAAGATGGCGGCCTAGAGGGAGACTGCACCCCCGGTCGCTCCAGAACCCAGGAGTTAAGAAGGGGAGGCATTGAGAGACTCGGACTGAAGTGGAGCCACGGGTGAGTCTGCCCACTGGGTAAAGCTCGGCCCGGGTGGCAGGCCCAGATAGAGGTGGCTTATCGGAGCCGGGCAGGGCAGCTAGAGCCATCCACAGGCAGTCCTGCGCACTCCGGCGGTGGGCCCCGCCCACACAGCCAGCTTCTCCAGGTTCTCGGAACGGAACTGGCCCGCTAGTGAGAGCCTGTCTGAACAGAGCACGCTCCGAGTCCCGGAGCTGCTGCAGTGCAGTGTACTCCTGCAAAGAACCAGCGGAGAGGCTCGATCTGCAGTCAGCCTCAGGGATAAGGTCAGGGCAGCCGGAGACCTCTTCAGGCGGCTCTGCCCACTCCGGCTGCGGGCTCTCTTCACGGGGCGATCCAAGATGGCGGCCTAGAGGGAGACTGCACCCCCGGTCGCTCCAGAACCCAGGAGTTAAGAAGGGGAGGCATTGAGAGACTCGGACTGAAGTGGAGCCACGGGTGAGTCTGCCCACTGGGTAAAGCTCGGCCCGGGTGGCAGGCCCAGATAGAGGTGGCTTATCGGAGCCGGGCAGGGCAGCTAGAGTCATCCACAGGCAGTCCTGCGCACTCCGGTGGTGGGCCCCGCCCACACAGCCAGCTTCTCCAGGTTCTCGGAACGGAACTGGCCCGCTAGTGAGAGCCTGTCTGAACAGAGCACGCTCCGAGTCCCGGAGCTGCTGCAGTGCAGTGTACTCCTGCAAAGAACCAGCGGAGAGCCTCGATCTGCAATCAGCCTCAGGGATAAGGTCAGGGCAGCCGGAGACCTCTTCAGGCGGCTCTGCCCACTCCGGCTGCGGGCTCTCTTCACGGGGCGATCCAAGATGGCGGCCTAGAGGGAGACTGCACCCCCGGTCGCTCCAGAACCCAGGAGTTAAGAAGGGGAGGCATTGAGAGACTCGGACTGAAGTGGAGCCACGGGTGAGTCTGCCCACTGGGTAAAGCTCAGCCCGGGTGGCAGGCCCAGATAGAGGTGGCTTAGCAGAGCCGGGCAGGGCAGCTTGAGTCTTCCCAAGGTAGTCTTCCACACTCCGGCAGTGGGCTCTTCCCACACGGCCAGCTGCACGGTGCAGGCCCACAGTGAGAGCATTTCCGCACAGAACCAGTTCCAAAACGTGGAACCAGTAGGGGGCTAGGGGCAGTATTCTTCGAATGAGCTGCTTTATCAGATTCCTCCAAGACATCAGGCTACTGAAGGCTGGGAGGTGATACACTGGAAATCTACTGGGACACTATAAGCCAATAGTGGAAAACTGCAATATCTCAGGGTCCCACTGACAACTGACCATTATGAGAAAACAAGGGAAGAAAATGTCCCAAACAAACCTAGATACTACATCAATAAAACCCAATGACAGCAGAGCAGAAGAAATGTCAGAAAGGGAGTTCAGAATGTACGTAATTAAAACGATCAGGGAAGCTAATGAGGAGATGAAAGAGCAAATGCAGGCATTGAAGGAGGAGATGAAAGAGCAAATGCAGGCATTAAATGATCGCACCAATCAACAGTTAAAAGACCAAATACGGGAAGCAAGAGATCATTTCAATAAAGAGTTAGAGATACTGAAAAAAAACCAAACTGAAATCCTTGAAATGAAGGAAACAATAAACCAAGTTAAAAACTCCATAGAAAGCATAACCAATAGGATAGAACACCTGGAAGACAGAACCTCAGACATTGAAGACAAAATATTTAACCTTGAAAACAAAGTGGAACAAACAGAGAAGATGGTAAGAAATCATGAACAGAATCTCCAAGAACTATGGGATATCATGAAAAGGCCAAATTTGAGAATTATTGGGATTGAGGAAGGCTTAGAGAAACAAACCAAAGGAATGAACAATCTATTCAATGAAATAATAACAGAAAATTTCCCAAATCTGAAGAACGAAATGGAAAACCAAGTACAAGAGGCTTATAGAACTCCAAACATACAAAATTACAACAGACCCACACCAAGGCACATTATTATGAAAATACCTAACATACAAAATAAAGACAGAATTTTAAAGGCCGCGAGAGAAAAGAATCAAATTACATTCAGAGGGAAACCAATAAGAATATCAGCAGATTTTTCAATCCAGACCCTAAAAGCTAGAAGGGCCTGGAACAACATATACCAAGCCCTGAAAGAAAATGGATGCCAACCAAGAATCTTATACCCAGCAAAACTTACCTTCAAATTTGACGATGAAATAAGATCCTTCCATGATAAACAAAAGCTAAAGGAATTTACAAAAAGAAAGCCAGCATTACAGAACATTCTCAGCAAAATATTCCATGAGGAAGAGATGAAAAACAACGATGCAAATCAGCAACAGGAGGTGCTAGCCTAAAGGAATAGCCAAATAAAGGAGAAACCAAATCATGTCAAAAACAAATATGAGTCAATTGACTGGGAATACAAATCATATCACAATAATAACCCTGAATGTTAATGGCCTGAATTCATCAATCAAAAGACACAGACTGGCAGATTGGATTAAAAAGAAAAATCCAACAATATGCTGCCTGCAAGAGACACATCTCATAGAAAGAGACACCCATAGACTAAAGGTGAAAGGATGGGGAAAAACATACCATGCACACGGACACAGCAAAAAAGCTGGAGTATCCATCCTCATCTCAGATAATGTGGACTTCAAACCAAAACTAGTCAGAAGGGATAAAGAAGGACATTACATGCTGCTTAAGGGAAGCATAAATCAGCAAGACATAACAATCATAAATATCTATGCCCCGAACATTGGCTCATCCACGTACGTCAAACAAATCCTTCTCAATTCCAGAAATCAAATAGACCACAACACAATAATACTAGGCGATTTTAACACACCTCTCTCACCACTGGATAGATCGTCCAAACAAAAATTGAATAAAGAAACTATAGATCTCAACAACACAATCAGCAACTTAGACTTAACGGACATATATAGAATATACCATCCAACAAAGAATGAATACACTTTCTTCTCAGCAGCACATGGATCCTTCTCTAAAATAGACCATATTTTATGCCACAAAGCTACTGTTAGTAAATACAAGAAGATAGAGATACTACCTTGTACTCTATCAGATCATAATGGATTGAAACTAGAAATAAATGACAGAATAAAAAACAGAAACTTCTCCAATACCTGGAGACTAAATAATACACTATTATATGATGAATGGATAACAGAAGACATCAGGAGGGAAATAAAAAAATTCTTAGAAGTAAACGAGAACAAAGACACATCATATCAAAATCTCTGGGACACTATGAAAGCAGTACTTAGAGGAAGATTTATTTCATGGGGTGCATTCAAAAAAAGAAGTAGAAATCAACAAATAAACGAGTTAACACTACAGCTCAAAGCACTAGAAAAGAAGAGCAGACCAATACCAAAAGTAGTAGAAGACAGGAAATAGTTAAAATCAGAGCTGAAATCAACGAAATCGAAACAAAAGAAACAATCGGAAAAATTAATAAAATAAATAGTTGGTTCTTTGAAAAAATAAATAAAATTGATAAACCCTTAGCCACACTAACAAAGAGAAAGAGGGAGAAAACTCAAATTACTAAAATTCGGAATGAACAAGGAAACATCACAACAGACACGAGTGAAATACAAAACATAATTAGAAGCTATTTCGAAAATCTATACTCCAACAAAACAGAAAACCTTGAAGACATCAACAAATTTCTAGAGACATATGAACTACCTAAACTGAACGAGGAGGACATACACAACTTAAATAAACCAATTTCAAGCAATGAAATAGAAGAGGTCATCAAAAGCCTACCAACAAAGAAAAGTCCAGGACCAGATGGGTTCTCAGCCGAGTTCTATAAAACCTTTAAAGAAGAGCTCATTCCAATACTCCTCAAACTATTCCATGAAATAGAAGAGGAGGGAACCCTACCAAACTCGTTCTATGAAGCCAATATCACCCTGATACCTAAACCAGACAGAGACACATCAAGGAAAGAAAATTTCAGACCAATATCCTTAATGAACATCGATGCAAAAATTCTCAACACAATTTTAGCAAATCGCATACAAATATATATTAAAAAGATAGTGCACCACGATCAAGTGGGTTTTATCCCAGGGATGCAAGGTTGGTTCAACATTCGGAAATCAATAAATGTCATTCACCATATCAACAGACTTAAAGTTAAGAATCACATGATTATTTCAATAGATGCAGAAAAAGCATTTGATAAAATACAGCATCCCTTCATGCTCAAAACACTAGAAAAAATTGGGGTAATGGGAACATTCCTAAACATTATAAAGGCCATCTACGCTAAGCCCATGGCTAATATCATTCTAAATGGTGAAAAACTGAAAGCGTTCCCCCTAAAAACTGGAACAAGGCAGGGATGCCCTCTTTCACCGCTTCTATTCAACATCGTCCTTGAGACTCTAGCCAGAGCAATCAGACAAACCAAAGAAATTAAAGGGATACGAATAGGAAAAGAAGAACTCAAACTATCCCTGTTCGCTGATGACATGATTATATATTTAGAGGAACCTGGAAATTCCACCAGAAAACTTTTAGAACTCATAAGTGAATTCAGTAAAGTAGCAGGTTACAAGATCAATGCTCATAAATCCAATGCATTTTTATACATAAGTGATGAATCTTCAGAAAGAGAAATTAGGAAAACTACTCCATTCACAATAGCATCGAAAAAAATAAAATACTTGGGAATCAATCTCACAAAAGAGGTGAAAGACCTCTACAATGAGAACTACAGAACACTAAAGAAAGAAATTCAAGAAAACCTTAGAAGATGGAAAGATCTCCCATGTTCCTGGATAGGCAGAATTAATATCGTCAAAATGGCTATACTACCTAAAGTTCTATACAGATTCAATGCAATTCCAATTAAAATCCCAATGATGTACCTCGCAGAAATAGAGCAAGCAATTATGAAATTCATCTGGAAGAATAAAAAACCTAGAATAGCTAAAGCAATCCTCAGTAGCAAGAGCGAAGCAGGGGGTATTGCAATACCAGATCTTCAACTCTACTACAAAGCAATAGTAACAAAAACGGCATGGTATTGGTACCAAAATAGACAGGTAGATCAATGGTACAGAATAGAGGACATGGACACAAACCCAAATAAATACAATTTTCTCATACTAGACAAAGGTTCCAACAATATGCAATGGAGAAAAGATAGCCTCTTCAACAAATGGTGCTGGGAAAACTGGAAAACTATATGCAATAGAATGAAACTAAACCCCTATCTCTCACCCTACACAAAACTCAACTCAAAATGGATCAAGGACCTCGGAATCAGACCAGAGACCCTGCATCTTATAGAAGAAAAAGTAGGTCCAAATCTTCAACTTGTTGGCTCAGGATCAGATTTCCTTAACAGGACTCCCATAGCACAAGAAATAAAAGCAAGAATCAACAACTGGGATAGATTCAAACTAAAAAGCTTTCTCTCAGCAAAGGAAACTATCAGAATTGTGAAGAGAGAGCCTACAGAGTGGGAGAATATCTTTGCCAACCATACCTCAGATAGAGCGCTAATTTCCAGAATCTATAAAGAACTCAAAAAACTCTACACGAAGAATACAAATAATCCAATCAACAAATGGGCTAAGGAAATGAACAGACACTTCACAGAAGATGTACAAGTAATCACCAGATATATGAAAAAATGTTCAACATCCCTAGTAATAAGGGAAATGCAAATCAAAACCACCCTAAGATTTCATCTCACCCCAATTAGAATGGCGATTATCAAGAATACAAGCAACAATAGGTGTTGGCGAGGATGTGGTGAAAAAGGAACACTCATACATTGCTGGTGGGGTTGCAAATTAGTGCAACCACTCTGGAAAGCAGTGTGGAGATTCCTCAGAAAGCTTGGAATGGAACCACCATTTGACCCAGCTATCCCACTCCTTGGCCTATACCCAAAGGACTTAAAATCAGCATACTACAGAGATACAGCCACATCAATGTTCATTGCTGCTCAATTCACCATAGCCAGATTGTGGAACCAACCTAGATGCCCTTCAGTTGATGAATGGATAAAGAAACTGTGGCATATTTATACAATGGAATATTACTCCGCAATGAAGAATGATAAAATTATGGCATTTGTAGGCAAATGGTCGAAATTGGAGAATATCATGCTAAGTGAGATAAGCCAATCTCAAAAAACTAAAGGACAAATGATCTCGCTGATAAGCGGATGAGGACATATAATGGGGGTGGGAGGGGCTAGCATTAGGTTTAAGGTTAGGTTTAGAGTTAGGCTAAGGAGAGCAGTAAGAATGAAGGAAAGAAGGACTGTGTAGAGGGAAAAGAGGGGTGGGAGGGGTGGGAGGGGTGGGAGGGGTGGGGGGGAGGGGAAAAATATAATAAACATCATTACCCTATGTAAACGTAAAAAAAATAAATTAAAAAAAAAAAAAAAGAATCTGTATGGAAAAATTTACTCTGCTGAGGAGTCAAAACACTTTTCTGACAACCTGTAGCCTCGTTGTCTTCTAACCTAACCAGCTTCTTACCTCTCCCCTCCCATCTACAGCCAAGGGCCACCAAATGCTGACATTGCTCCTTCCCAGTTAGCAGCAGGCAAAGACTCTTCACCTCTGAGAACCCCTAGTCCATCTGATCCTGGAAGCTAGTAGTCCCTTGATCCTTGATGGTTCCCCAGGCTCCTCATGTTTAAGCCTATTTCCCACCCGAACTACCCATCCTCTCCTGAGCTCCTGCCTAGACTTTTGGGGTATCTGAAATCTTTCTGTTCCTAGCCTCTGCTATCTCACTCTCCTGGGTCTTTGGCTAACTTCCAGGTCACTACCTGGCTAATATCCAGACCTCAGATGCTTCCTACTTTACCCTGTCCTTAGCTGGAGGGAATTCCACTCTATGTCTTATTTGTTCAAAGGTGAAGACAGCATTCTTGCCTCAGTTGAGTTACATTACAGTAGATGTACTGGTTAATTTGAATTGTCAGGTTGATTGGATTAAGAGATGCTGATGATTAAGAGGTTTGTGGGTGTGCCAATGAGGGTGATTGGTATATGGGATAGCAAACTTAAGTTGGAGACCCTCCCTAAGTGTGAACATCACTGCCCAATAGAATGGCATATTCTTGGATGGAATAAAAGTTGTAAGAACAAGGAAGCAGATGCAGAAGCAAGCTTGATTCTTTTTAAATGGGTTCTTGATTATGGTTGTGATCATCTGAGGATATTGAACTCTTGCTTCTTCACTCTTCCAAAGTGAACTCTGCCAGTGATTCTCCAGGTAGTTTCCAGAAGCCTTGGTCTTGGACTAGGGTAGCACCCATTGTTCCCTCTTGTTCTGAAGCTTCAGTCTCTTGGACTGTGCAGCTACTGATTCTTCCAGCTCTCTAGTCTGCAGTCCAGTTTCTGGTCATGTAAGCCAATCTAATAAATCCCCTTTATATAATCATACTTCCTGTTGATTCTCTTCTTCTAGAGAACTCTGACTAATACAATAGAAGAATGTAAAAATGGTAGTATTTGCTCTTGCTACAAGTTATCCTTGACTTGGTGAAATTACCAACCAGTTTTCATAAGGTTTGGAATCCAAAAATGGTTTTACATAGCAGTAAGAGACCAACCAAGGAGTCACCACGTCATAGTAAGCCTCTTCCTCTTCCTATGTTAGAGAGTGAATCAACCTCACAGAGGAATTCAGCAAGTGTCATCACAACATTCAAGAGCTCTAAATGGTACTGCCAACTAAACCCTCTAAAATGTTCATGAGGTATTAACCCTTTTGGGTCTGGTCCTTGTATGTCTTGGGTCTGCAGGGACAGTCCATGCCAGCTCCATTTTTTATATTTTTCCTGACCTTTCCACCAGAATTAAAAAGACTGCTCCTACTTTGCAGGAGGTTTGTGAGTTCTCCCCACTGGACTAGAAGTCTCTAAGATGGAAAAAGCAGTTTACATATCTTCATACCCCTTTTACTGGGACAGAATCTGTCACATAGTAATAGCTTGATTAATGTTTGATGGGCAAATAAACAGGACTCTGTTTAACTCCATTTTCAATCTTCCAATTAAGTATTCCTTCAATGAATACTTTTTAAATTCAGTTCATTATTAAAAAAAAGGTTAGGGTTAGGGGTTCTTTTACAAAATGTTGGCTTAGGAGACTTAAAATTTTTAGCTAAAGCAATGGTTCTCCTTCTGTTTATGCATCACATAATCTTTGGCCCAAAACACTTTAATTTGAATTCAACCAAATCTAGATGCTAAGGATTTCTTTCTTAAGGTTGATGTCACTGAGCTGTGACACTTAGATATGTAGTCTGGGATTTAGAAGTCAGTCTCAGATTCAGCTAAGGTGGAGAGCAACCAATTGAATGAAATTGACTAAGAGTCTTTCATTTGGACAAATTTCAAACATTCATCTAAAAATTATACTGTGTTTTCTTCAAACATGGCAAGAATACGAATGAACTGAAGATGTGGAGAGAGAGAGAAGCCTACATCTTCAGTTTATTCATATTCTCTCTCTCTCTCTCTCTCTCTCTCTCTCTCTCTCTCCCTCTCTCTCTCTCTCTCCCCTCCCTCCCTCCCTCTCATAACTCTGAAGCACTTAATTGGAATCTTGAATAACAATGATGACTTATGGTTTTGAAGCAATGACAAGGCTGAGGACCACTCCATGAGACTGAGTATTACTCCTCATGTCTACACTTCAGACAGTCCCACACTTGCATAGGAGACCAACTGAGGATCCGTGGAGCAAGACCTAATCCAATGGAAAATCTCTTCCATTTCCCTTAACATGCCAATCCATTTTCCTATAGATCATGCCAGGATGCAGAGAGTTAATAACACATTTTTCAAACCTCTTAATGATCTTCCAGTCACAAGGTCATTCTCTGTAGCATTTAGTCTAAGTGATCACATCTGTTCACCAAGACTTAGCTGCTTCCTTGGGCAGACTTCCTCCAGGCAATATTGTAAATATGTCCAGGTTTGTGTTTGTGACTTGACTTGATGCTCTACATCTTCCCTTACCCCTCTGTGCCACTTCCCTCTTCCCAGCCATCTTTTAGTTACCCCAGACCTGCAGGTGAATGCTCTCCTTTCTTAGCTCACAGGAAAGGCTCAACACATACATTCAAGTGACTGGATTTCCTATTGTAAAAAGTGTTCTTTTGGAATGAAAATCTTTGTTTTTTCTAATTTTGGGTGGGAGTAGGAAAGAAATGTGTGTACATTGAAGTATGTGTATGTATGTACATGTGTACGTGCCTATATCTTTGTCCAATGCCCTTCAAATTCAACAAATGTATTCTGAGCATTTTGGAAGGGTAGGTGATGTGGGGCAGTGAGTCGCCACCTTAACTATACATTAGGATCACCAGGGAAGCTTTTGAAATTACCAATGTCTGACTGCAATCCAGCCCAGGTAACCAGTTTAGAATCACTGGCATGGTGGAACACTCTGGGTTTTGGCATTGGAAGACAGGGGTTCAAATTGTAGCTCTGATACTTACAAGAGACACAATTTTGAATAAATTACTTAACACTGACATGTTTTAGTGTCTTCATTTGTAAAATGAGGTAGTGATACTAATCTTACTGTAATATACAGCAGTTACATTACATGCAGGGCACCTAACTCCCTGTAGAGGCCAAGTAATTTTGATTCCTTTTTCTGCAGTGCACCAGGGATTTGAACTGGTTACCAGAAATCACACATATGAAAAATCAAGTTCCTCAACAATATCTGGTCTGCATAAACAGATAATGATGTCTTTTTGAAGAAAATTAAAATGTCCTCTGGTTGTCCCAAAACCTTCATCCAAGCAGGGATTTCTCATCTCTGGATGTGTTTATTTGTTTGTTTACTTACTTACTTATTGATTATGGTGCTGGGGATTGAACCCAGGCCTTGTGCATGATAGGTAAGTGCTATACCACTGAGTTACATCCTCCAGCCCCTGGAAACATATTTGAATCACCCTGAGTTTAAAAAAAAAAAAAAAAAAAAAAAAGAGCTGAGCATGGTGGTACATGTCATGTCTAATTCCAGTGGCTCTGGAGGCTGAGGCAGAAAGATCTCAAGTTCAAAGCCAGCCTCTATTGGCATCAGATCTGCTATTTTGCTGCCGCCAGTATTCTGCCCTCCCCCACCACACACCATTTTACAACCTAGCTCTGCAGTCTGCTAACATCCCAGGCAGCCATTGGTCTGCTTGTCAGCCTGCGAACATTCTCGGCAGTCATTGGTCCAGATTGTTAGCCCTGGAACTCCCTAGTCAGTCATTGGTACATTGTTATTAGTCCGCGAAATTCAACTACTTAGGAATAGCTCCACCACCATTCTCTCTCTCCCCCGTGCTCTTGCTCTTGCTCTTGTTCTCTTTCTCTTCTCTTCTCTTTTCTCTCTCTCTCTCTCTCACCCTGTGGGCAGACACTCTGCCCTTCTGATTAATAAAATCTCTTGTGTGAGTTCCCATGTCCAGAGTGGTTTCTGGGTTCTTTCAGCCTCAGCAACTTAACAAGGCCCTAAGGAACTTAGTGAGATCCTGTCTCAAAAAAATAAATAAATAAAAATAAAAAAATGGGCTGGGATGTGGTTCAGTGATTGATCACCCCTGGTTTCAATCCCCGGTATAGAGAGAGAGAGAGAGAGAAAGGAAAGAAAAAAAGTTCAGATAGATATTGGCTCCACCTCAAAGATGCTGATATATTTAATTGCTCTTGGATAGGACCTGGGCATCAGTATTTCATAAAATCTTCTAGTTTAAGTCCAGGATTGAAAAGATACTTCTCCAGATCAAGGGTATACATTATTGTGATGACAACGATAAATAAGTGGTCAAAATATGGGAAATTGAAAATGGAGATTATATTATTTGACTTAAAGGATAGTCATAGGATCAAATGAGATAACGTAAGTGAAAGTGCTTTTCAAACCATAAAGCACTGGGGAATTTTATTTGTTATCATTTGGTTCAAGTTAGTTGCATGATTGGTCTACAGACCCTTCTTAGGTGTCCACCACCTGAAGTAGGATGGAGGGTTTGAACTTAACATGGCTAAGGACATGATGTTGACCAGAACAAGACTTTACTTACTTCCTCTGGAGGAAAAAAAAAAAAATGGATTTTTTTCTGGGTCAAAAAAATCATCAAGCTGTAAAGCAAATTGAAATAGAAAATTCCTCACCATCCCAAACAACCATTTATCTGATATGTAAATAGTTTCTAGAACTTCTTATTTTTGCAATATGGTTTTTACTTCCCAAATTTGGTTTCCTCCTATTCCTATAACACTCCTCCAATGACAGGTCTTTAGGTAGATTGGAACAGTTCATTATTCTAATCACGCAGGTCCTGGGTATCAGATTTAATTTAGCTGCCTGTGCAGGAGGATGCTGGGTTATTTTCAAGTCTTTAGTTTGGCACTGTAAATCAGTCTGAATGTCAGCCAAGGAAAGTATGGAGATGTGAGTTAGCCTTGTGTCTACAAATGCCATTCATTATATCTGTAATGAGGAAAAAAAACCCAATAAATGTTGTATTTAAACCCTACTTTGTACAGATCAGAAATATCATAAAAGATGAATTGGTGAAGTTTTCTAAATGCTTCTGTGATTCCCCACTCCCCTCAGTGTTCAGACATTCATTTCAGACCACAGTCACATGTCATTCAAACATTTCTTTAATCAGTGATTCTCAACCTTGGGAGGTTGGGAGAAATCTGGTTAAGGCCTCATCTCAGACTTGCTGATTTGGAATCTGCATTTTAACCCACACAAGCAATTAAAGTTTGAGGATCCCTTTCTGAAAAAATCATCTCATCAAAACCTTCCAATACTAATACCACAGTTATAACTCTATTTCACAGATGAGGCAACTGAGACTCAGACTGGAGTGACTATGTGACTAAGTCAAGACCACATAGCTAGTTACCAATAAGCTAAGACTGTTCCCTGATCTGCTACTTCTAAAAGCAGAGTACTTTTCACCTCACAGCATTGGACAAGATGTAAAGTTGTTTGGGTTTTTTTAATGGTCATTGAAGACACCGTGTCTGTAATTTATTTTGCATCTTCTGCACAAAAGAAGCTTCTTGGGGATTATTCTTAAATAGGTTAACTGTAAACAGAAGTAAGACAAATGTTGTGAGAGACACACCACCCAGTAAAAGGAAGGTGATGAAAAGTAAGATTCCCAGGTAAAGACCTTTACCAGATAGCCAGGAAAAGACTTCAGTCTATGGATTTCTGGTAACCTTGGAAACCTGCACCTCTGCAGTAGAAGATAAAAATCCTCAAAGGACTTGGATGAAGATTATTAACATAATTATATAGAAGGCAGATGGAGCCCTTTGAGAAAGAAATCAATACCTACAAAGATGCAGAATGCAAATACAGGAACCCTCCCCCACCCAAGTGAGGTCCTCTGGAAAAACACTATGGCTAAGTCCTGGGAAGAGCCATACATCACAGATTTTGACTGATGACATCACCCCTACCATCTTGCACTCTTGCCCTGCCTGATCCAAACTCTATACACCAGCAGTTCAGACTGTGCCAGAAGGTGAAGGAGCAGGACTATGTCATGTGATGAGTGTGGGTAGGCAAATTAACAGCATGACCTTAGAAAAGTCACCTAACTTCTCTTAACCTGTTTCCACATCAATAAAATGGGAGATAATAAACCTGCTCCACTTCGTCATGGACTTTTTGAGTACTAGGGTAATCCATGTGAAAGTGTTTGGAAAACCATGAAGGCTAGCGATGAATTATAATCAGTCTTATTACTTGCTAGTTTTTCTGGTCTTGCAGGCACAAACACCTGGGACCCAGATCCACATTATCTTACTGAAGGTGGCCAGTACAATGCAGAAGCTGCTGCTGGGCTGTCTAAGCTGTGTGTCAAGCTGGGTGCTCACAAATAGAGGAATAAATTGGGGAGGCCCCCTAATAAAACAACTACTCTCTTTCAACCTACATTGCCTCATATTCTATTACTATGGTAATATTTGCTTAGTTGAAACATTGTATTTGTAAAGTTTTGAAATGCAAATTTCCTTAGGAAAATAACATATTGGCTGGTTATCACTTACACTTTAGTCTGAATTAATCCATCCACAGATTCCTCAGGTACTGTCCTTAAGCAAATATCCTGACCAAGGGCTACAACCAAGGAAATTATGTGGTAATTTTGATAGTAGAGAAAAGAAAGATAATTTTAGAGACTGAACTCCTGCCTGGAGAGGCAGATCTGGATATGGTGTTGAAGTGAGATGCCAGGTACTCAGGGTACCTCACAGAAAGTAAGATTTCCAAACTACAGGGAGGAATACCAAATAAGTGTGGTAGACCTGGTTGAACCATACTCTTTTACTTTTTTCTCAAGATTTAAAAAGAGAAGAATATTGGAGTCTATGTTCTTTTACCTGATCTAAATCCCAGTTTTGGTGAATTCTTGGTCATTTCCCCTTTGTAGCAGAGTTTATGTTTATATTGCTTCAGGCAATAGAAAAACAAAGCTAATTTAATTTTCTTGACTATTACTCTTCATAAACCATCATTTATCCCAGAGAAGCAGATATCTGTAAGGTTCTCTTAATTCTACTATCTTTTTTTTTATCAAAATCTTTTAAAGTGCGTTGGAAGGTCAGCTTTTTTCCAATGTAAGTTACACCTATTTCAGGGGAAGATCCTTAAAATGACCTTTTAAGGTCATAGATCTGGGAAATCTACAGAACCCTTCACTGGATTAACAAGTTGCCTCAATTTCTCCAGGTTGAAGAGTATCTGAATAGCTAAAGATAAGACAATGACTGCACAACACTCAACTAAACACATAATCATAGCTCACAGAACCCAGGTGAATCCTGATAAGTTTTTCTCCCCAAGACTGTATTTCAAGAACCTTTAACACATCCAGCTCTTCCAGTCCCAGCTAACCACTGATCCAGGGGCACAAACCACCCAGTGTCTCTGCAATTACCCTTGATCCTAACTTTGCTCTGAATCCCTGTGTTCCTCCAGTTCTGGAGGATTCCAATCTGACCTTTCACTTCTGGCCTACTTCATGCATTATACTTGACCCCAGAATTTAGATTGCCAAATGTAACTCAGATCTCTTTAGCTCATCATAATAGACAGATTTACTCATCTCTGAATATTATGATTCTGTGTCCTGTGATTGGATTTTAAAAGCCTGCCCTACTGAACTCTGGAGTTTATGGACTCACTTGGTCAATGAAAAGTGAGCAAAAGAGACACTAAGAACCAGACAATGGTTTGCTAGTGACAATGACAAGAAATTTTCCAGAAAGAGCTTAGTCCCAGCAGAGAGATAAGGAACAGAGTTATAGCTGGCCCATGTTGGACATAGGAGTGAGAAATAAACCTTTGTTATTATAAACATGGAGATTTGAGAGTCTCATTTGTCACTGTACTACAACTGATTTACCTATCCTTTTATCTCTTACAACAACTTCAATCAGGCAGACAGACAGACTGTGAGATTTGACCCTAGCCCCAACGTAACCATGACCTTCAGAGCAAAAGAATTAACCCACCAGTCAAGGAAAAGCAATGTGTTCTGTGATGATCCTGCACATGAGTAGGGCTGTACTAATTCCCTTGATTTCATCTGTCTTTCTGGGTTAAGCTGTTAGTAAAATCTCATCTCAAAATCTACCATCTTACTTGATACTAGGATCCCCTAGTAAACTAAGCATTATCATCTAAGAAGGCCATGGTGGACTTTCATTATATGGATTTCTTTTAGACTTCATAAAAGGAAATCGCCTATCTGGACTTACCCAGTCCATCTATTCATCTAGTAAATTGTCAAACTCTAGTACTACAAAACTGAATTTCTAAAACCCAGAAGTAGTCATTAGAAGTGTTACTTTCTAGGTCAAATTTTCTTTCACATATTTTCATTTCTTCTCTTTATTGCCTTTTCAACCATGGAAATAATGTGGCATGAAAATAATGCTGCTCTGGACTCTGAGAAACATAGGTTCTGATTATGCTGCATTCCCCCAGTGTAACTGTGGAGATCTGTCCACATCTAGCAGAATCAGACTTGGTTGAACCATGGGGTGCAGAGGCCTGAGTCCTAGGAACTAACAGCTATGACAGACTGTTCCAGATAGCCTAGAAGTAAGTTGTCCTGTGTGGGAGTGGCTTACTATCTGATGATATGCTAGTTCCCTAAACAAATGTCTTCCCTAACTCCACCCCATTCTATTCTTCACAGAAGAAGTCCCTCCTGGTCCAGGACCCTGTACCTGTGTGACAATAAATAAAGGAGAGGTGGGCTACTCCATCTTGTTAGAGGCCAGATCTGGTATGGCCCGATCTGTCACGCCCCCTCCCATTTGAAAAGAGTATTGGCTCTTGTGTGTTTATTGATTAGATACGTTTATTAGTAATTAATTGATTTATTGCAAACACCCTGGTCCTCTGGCAGTTAACCCTTCCCCACATGTAACCTTGGGAGCATTTTCTACCCTCTCGGGGCTCCACCTCATGTGTAAATCTAGGATAACTATTCAGAGATCACCAGTCAATTCCAAAGGCATTCCAAAAACAATGGCTGAATACTGTTGTCACGTTCCTCAAGCCCCAGACTTTCTTCTTATGGATAACAGAAAATTCCAGGCATATATATTTTGGGGACACTTTGTTTCATTAAGCTAATGTGTTCAAATTGTGTATTTTTTTCCTTGTCTTCCCTGACCCACCTCTCCAGGAGACCATGGTCCCTTGAAGGTAGAAACTGTGACAAACACTTATTTGCCACTTAAGTAGCTACGAAATGGCCTGGAGTATAATAAATGTTCAATGCATGTTTCTAAACAAAATAATGAATGAATGACTCAGAATGGTGAGTCTTTCAAAATGATTTACCATTAGTTATTTTTCTAGCCTTAGTTCTCTGTTAAAATGTAGGTCCTGTGGTCACTTGTGACAATCATCAAATGACAGAAACATGAATGCATGTGTGTGTGCAGCACCCTGAGCTCTTCAGAAGAGGAGTGTTACATCAAAATATATGTTTTAAATACTAGAAAAGAGACCCTGTACCTCCATGGCTAATTACTTCTCATCGTTCTTTAACTCTACCATGCCCCAAAGTGTTTGGCAAGGAATAGGCTGATTCTGCCTTAGGAGTTGATATTTATTGTTTGCAGGGTGTTCACAATTTATTAGCAGGTGTTATAGTCGTCTGACAACTTTATCTAGTAAATTATGCATGAAACAATAAAAATTTTAAAAGGTAACCAACATTCCTGCTGGTATTCAATTTCCAGTGTGAAGAATAACAAACTTTTGGGTTTTTTCTTGAACAATATCAGATCTTCCCTTATTTAGACTCAGTATCTCTCCATTATCAACTCCTCCTTTAATGTATATGTTCATGTAGAGGGATTCCATGTATCTCCCAAAGCTTGGAAAAGGACCCAGAGTTTTCAAAGTAATCTTGGTCTAATGGAAAATCTTTGTTATTCTCAGCCAAGACCTCATTTTGAAGTGCTCTGGAAATATAAGGTAGTTTTCTCTAAAAGCTTGTTCAGTAAGTATAATATAGTATAGGGCTTTGTAAATTGTGTTCTGAGGTCACTTGCCTCAAAGTGCCTAGGATAGATGTGTTAAAGTGCTCTGGCCCCCCGTCCCTGTGGGTTGGATGAGAATTTCAGGGAGAAGTTCAGGAATCAATATTTGTAATAAGCTCCTTAGGTATATCTTTCAAACACTAAATTGTGAGAATCACCAGTATGTTTGTTAATATGCATTCTAGAGTCAGAAGAAACCAAGCTTGAATTCTTACTAGCTATGTGACAAGTTACTTAACTTCCCTGGTCCTCATTATCAACACATCTGACAAACTATCCTATAGTTGTGTTATGGAGCTGGGACCTTCCAAGAAACTGAGGCAATGGAAAGACGCCCCCCTGTTCAAACCCCAGTTTTTGCGATCAAGTCAGAAAGATTTCAGACATGTTGCTTACAGCAACAGAAATTAGTTTATTTTAAGGACAGGAAATAGGGAAAAGTGACACTCTCAAGGGAGAGAGTGGGTCCTCTCAGAAAGGAGAGGGGACAATGTGCCTCTTCTGCATGCCAGTTTTATTGGGGGATTCCAGAGAAGTTTCCAGAGAGTCCCACCTAGGTACACCTCTTGATTTTTCACTGACAGCAGGATGACATTAGACTCAAGTCCCCACTGTCATGGAAACTCTAGGTCACCTTGGTCCATGCTGACTGGTTCATACTGGATTCTTTTTTTTTTTTTAAGTTGTCGAAGGAGTGTCAGGCAAGCACTCTACCACTGAGTTGCAACTCCAGCTTCCATACTGATTCTTAATCATACATTCTTACAGATTTTACGGTTAGGAAGAACTATCCTTATCTCCCAGGTCACAAAAGTTTCCTTCTTCAGGAAACTTTTTTTCCTTCCTTATCAACATTATTTTGGGCCTGCATTCTCCTGTAGTTAACGGGTAGTATGCTTGAGGAATGTGACATATCCTGTCCACTTAGGCTGGGCAGGGCTGCAGGTAAACTGCTTCTTGGAAAAGCACAGAGGTCAATACAGTGGGTCCAATTTATAGAATTACTTTCTTAACCTCATGTTCCCACCATTTACATCTATCTGCCCCCTAACGGTTGGAAAAATGAAAAGATTATCCGTGAGTTCTTGCCTAGTATGCACAAGACCCTAGATTCAATCCCCAGCTCTCAGCTCCACCAAAAGGAAAAAAAAAAAAAATATATATATATATATATATATATGTATATATATGTGTGTGTGTGTGTGTGTGTGTGTGTGTAGATATATAAATATAGATATAGGTATTTATGCATCTATATATTTATGCACATATATACATATATATACATGTATGTAAAGCAGAGCTTCTCAAACACTATGTGCATTAAGAATCACCTGGGATCTTGCAGATCTTGTTAAAATACAAATTCTGGGGCTAGGGTTGTAGCTCAGTGGCTGAGTGCTTTCCTAGCACATGTGAGGCCCTGGGTTAGATCCTCAGCACCACGTAAAAATAAATAAATAAAATAAAGGTGTCCATCTATGACTAAAATATATATTTAAAAAATGCAAATTCTGATTCAGTAGTTCTGAGTTGAGGTCTGAGGTTCTGACTTTTTCTAGCAAGCTCCCTGGTAAAGTCCATGCTGCTGGTCCCCCATCTGCACTTTGAGTAATTACTGGGCACTCAGGAAACTTTTAATAATTGTTAATTTTTCCATTATTTGGTAGGGTGAAGATGGAGAGAAAGTAGGCAACAGCCCTTTTAGATGCTCATCATCCATTAAAATCACATGTAGTGCTTTGAAAAATGCAGATGCCTGGGTTTGCATCTCAAAAGACACTGGTAGGTATCTTTATGGTTGAGACCATGGTTCTTTATTCTTGTTGCAGAGTTGAAGTCCTCTGGGAAACTGGGGCAGTGTGAAGACTCCCTTTCAAGCCCCAATTCTTGCCTTCAAGTCAGAAAGATTTCAGACATGTCACTCAGAATAGCAGAAATGAGTTTATTGAAGGGATAGGAAAAGGGAAAGGGGCACTCTCAAGGGAGAGTGTGAGTCCTCTCAGAGAGGAAAGGGAAAGTGTGCCTCTCTTGCACTTCAGTTTTATTGGGTCCCAGGGAGTTTCCAGAGAGTACCACCAAGGTCTACCTCTTGACTTTTGACTGGCAGTAGAATGACATCTGACTTTCAAGTCCATACTACCATGACAAAATGAGGTCACCTCGGTCCATGTTAACCATTTCTAATTGGATTTTTAGCCATAAATTCTTATTTTATGGTTAGGAGAAATTATTCTTATCTCCCTGAGATTTGGGGATCTGATCTATGTGAAGGGTAACAAAAGTCTCCCCCTTCTAGGTAACTTGAGTTTCTCTTACCAAAATTGTTTCAGACCTGCATTTCTCCTGCAGATAACAGATAGCTGTCACATTTGCTGAGGAATGTGACATAGCCTGTCCACTTAAGCCAGGCACGGCTACAGGTAAATTGCTTTTTGGAAAAGAAAGCATGTAGGGTTCAGCACAGTGGGCCCATTTTATAGAATTATTCCCTTAATCTCATGTTCCCACCACTCACATCTATCTGTCCCCTAATGGTCAAAAGTGATGCAGGATACAGAACTATAGGATCCAAAGCAATAAGTGGAAAAGTTTATTGGGATGCCACTTAGAGAGTGTCCAAATGTCTACTTAGTACAAAATTCTTATTCACCAAAATGCCAGTCTAAAGTGTATTACCTGAATTATAACCATCAAAGAAGAGAGAGCAAATTTTGGCCAAAGACCCTGGATTTCTCTGGAGCCTCGAGCAAGTCTATGGATAGTCTCCATTGTCCTTCTATCTTTTATTATAAAGGAAGAAGGGGTTATAAGAGGCAAAACACCATGGGGGTATCTAAACTCATCACTTGCTAGCTGTGGGATCTTGGGCATGGTACTTTAACTTTCTGTTCCTCAGATGCCTCTATACTCTTAAGCAATATCTAGTTCACCTACCTCACAAACATACTGTGAGAAAAAAAAAGTACTCTTTAACCTTGCAACTCAAAATGTGACCATCAGTATCAGTACCATTGATACTACCATTGATAGTGTGCTTGAATGTAGAATCTCAAAACTACTGAAAAAGAATCTGAAGTTTAATAAAACATGGAAATTTCTATGCAAAGTTTGTAAAACTTGTTATTTTAAAAATTATGGGAAGGGTTATAAGATGAAATCATTCTCATTCCTTAGGGTCTCACGGTCTTGATGGAAAGAAGAAAGCCATATTATAACAAAGAATTGGAGATGGGTACAAAGTCAACAAAATCAAGTACTACTTAATGTCCACACTTTTCTAGAAACCACAACTATTAAAAGACAATATCAGCAACAACTACATCGTTTGACACTCTAGCTCTAATTAATCAATTTTCTCCAAAGGTTTTCATGATTAAGAGACAAAGAATGATAATATTTTTACATCAGAAGTGAAATAAAAGGATGGGGTTGTTTAAGACCAGAGTCAATTGTATTCAGTTGTTTTGGGCATAGCTTCTGGAACATAAATAGGCAAACATCTGAGCCTTTTGTGAAAATGTAGACTCTTAAGATAAAGCCTCAGAATCTGCATTTCTACCAGCTCTCAGAAGATATCTGTGCTGCACAAACAGTAGTTTAAAGAGTTACAGTTGGGAATTCAGACCACCTAACCCTATACTAGAAACCTTGAGTGTCAGGGAGAAATAAATATTTTAGTACAACTTAACCTTTCTGTGCCAAAACAGATGGGAAGCATTACCCTAGCTTATGCCATTCAGATTGGTCCAGAAAATGTTGCTCCTGTGTCAGAGGGTATCTTTAGTACTGATGTACATGCAGGTGGGTGGATGAGAAGACACCTGCCTTATCTGTGCATACATATGGCAGCACTTTGTTGTGTGAGCCAATACTTTCAAAAGGGAAAGGGAAATATCAAGGTTGGTGGATATATGGCTTGGTAAGCTGAGAACTCTGTCAATGTAAACCTTTCCACTTTTCCAGAACTGTATAGTTGTGTTCACTTACACGTCTCTCCTTGGAGCAGAATGATGTGAGTGCACAGTTCCCAGGAGATACACAATGTTCTCCCACTGGCATCTGCTTTATGCATAGCTGTTTACCAACTGTCTCAGCTCACCTCTCCCTGAACTCCCCATGTAATTGGTTTCATGACAATTTGCCTTGGCATAGCATTCCTTCTCCTCAGATTCCTGGAACTATATGTTTGATGAGCCGAGTAATACTATACCACCTCCTTCTACCTGCCACTCATGATGTATCGTGTTAGTGAGACATTTATCTACAAGAATGAATATGCTTAATAAATGTTACCAAGAAAGCCTGAGTGGGCTCAATATTCAAATATTTATTCACATACCTATATTCTTAATGGAGAAATTTTAGAAAGCTCAAGGGAAAATGAATATATTTGACTGCATAAAAAATTGTAACTTCTTTTTGACAAACACTAAAAACAAGGTGAAAGACAAATGGCAAACTGGAAAAAAGGATTGATCATTCAAACAAAGATTTAATATACAAAGAACAAGTCAATAAGGTAAATGACCACAATAGAAAGGAGACAAAAGATACAATGTAGGAATTCACAAAAACAATGCATACACAAATGGTTGATAAACATATCCATAAAAATATGCAAATAATTTTAAAATAAAAATATTTTGCCTATTAGAATACTACAGGTGAGCCCAGCATGGTGGCACAAGCCTATAATCCCAGCAGCTCAGGAGGCTAAGGCAAGAGGATTTCAAGTTCAAAGTCAGCCTCAGCAAGAGCAAGGTGCTAAGTAACTCAGCAAGACCCTGTCTCTAAATACAATACAAAACAGGGCTGGGGATGTGGCTCAGTGGTCAATTGCCCAAGTTCAATCCCCAGTGAATACTACAGGTGAAAAATATTGACAATTCCCCTTTTGGTGAGGTGTGGGCCAACATAATCACAATGTACACTGTTAATGGGAATATACCTTTAAGATTCATACCTTGTAGTGTACCTGTAATCCTAGCTACTTAGGAGACTGAGTCAGGAGGATCACTTGAGCCCAGGAGTTCAAGGCTGGCAACACAGAAATATCCCTATCTCAAAAAAAAAAAAAAATCATAACTTGGAATCAATAATCTCACTCACAGAAATCTACCCTAGGGAGATATTTGCACTAGAAGAGGAACATTCACATTCACATTCACTCAACAGACATTTCTTTTTCTTTTTTTCTCAATGCTGGAGATTGAATCCAGGGAGGCTCTACCACCAAGTTACTCCCCCAGCCCTTTTTATATTTTAGTTTGAGTCAGGGTCTCACTAAATTGGCTGAGGTTGGTGGCCTTAAACTTGTGATCCTCTTGCTTCAGTCTACGAAGTAGCCAGGATTACAGGCATGTGCCACCATGCCTGGCTTGAAAACTGAGATTCCTATATATATTAAAATCATGACACTGCATCTTAACAAAATAGTACATATGTGGAGAGGTACGATGTAATATGTTTAAATACTTATAAAACATTTCTTCACTAAAGCAATGTAATTGAGTGAAAGAAACAATCCTTTTAGGAATCACAGTTAAGTACTAACTCTCATTTGCCCACTTGAAATTAAGTGTTTCAAGTCATTGGCAGTCATATTAGAGTTTTTTACCTACAAAATAGACATAGTTATCACACAGGGTTAGCATGGGGATAGAATAATGTAATATCCAGCACATAGAAGGGCCCAATAACGCTTGTTTAAAAATTGGATATTTCATTTTCCAGTCTGATTCTCTTTAGTAAGTTAAAAGTATCTTATTTTTTCAAAGTGAATTATGATCAAAATATTAGGAATGTTTAAATTAAGTACAGAATTTTATTTATGATGGTGACCTCCTTCTATAAGTTAATAAGATATTTTTTATTTTACTTTTCCTATTAAACTAATTGCATTCCTTGATTGATTACTCATCATGGAATACAAAGTCATGTCATAACATAAAGGACTAAGGAAATTTCCTTGAATTGTATGCAAGACTAAAATTAATAGTATTATAATAAAAAACAATGAGAGATACTAGATTGAATAAAAGGTTGATTAATTGATCATTCCCAGTCCTTCTTTCCTTCCTAAACCTCATATAAAGCTAAATTCCATTGTTTTTCTTTTTTTTCCTCATACTTTTTATTGGTACAATTTGACCAATATCACTCCTCAGCACTTTCCCCTCACTCCCCATCTCCCACCCTTTTTTCTTGAGCCTTTATATGTATGAGGCATTAAATTAAGAGTTAGGAACATAGAGCTGAGAACAAAAGAGGCAAAAATCTGTGACTTCAAGAAGCAAACATTATGGTTAGAGAAGACAAATGACAAATCATGTGTGGGGGGCAAGGGGTGATAACGTAAGAAAAATAAAGCAGGGTTAGGGCAACAGAAGATGGAATAGGTGTAGGAAAATCCTCTCTGATAAAGATATGGAGGTGTCATTGGAGAGATGACTCCAAGTCAAGGGAAGAGCAGATACAATGGAAGGAGCATTTTGGTGTGTCTAAGCATCAACCAGGAGGCCAGTGATTCTGGAGCATTGGGAGGGAGGGATGAAGTGGTAGAAGCTGAGACTGGCTGAAGTTGAGGCTGGGGTGAAGAATGGTACGCTGAGATCACATAGGGCCTTGTTTGTCTTGGTAGGACCAGTGGGATTTTACTGTCAACAAGAAAAGCAGAAATGGAAGGCTTTGAACAGAGCAGCAGTGGGGTATAATTCTAATTTGTAAAGACTCTCTGGCTGCTGGTAGGTGGACAGCAGAAGTGATAATAATCCAGGTAAGATGCGATGGATAGGGGAAGGGGCAAAGAAGGTGGTGGAAAGTAGTTGAATTTTAGGTGTGTTTTGAAGATAGAGTCTTCAGGATTTCCTGAAAGATCAACTGTGAGTTGTAAGAGAGAAAAAGGAGTCAAGAATGACTCTGAAATTTATAGCTGGGGAGTATATTTATTGATATGGGGAAGCATATAGGAAAAGAAGTCAGGTAATATGAGGTCAAAAAAATCAAGAGGCTTCCAACCTGTTGAGTCTGGATATCAGTAGAGATGTCAGATTAGAAACTGGGTTGTGGATCTGGAGTTTAGGCTAAAGATATGTATTTGCAACTATATTCATAGTATTTAGTCCTGAGACTAGATGGGATTACCTAAGGAATGAATGTAGAAAAGAAAGAAAAAAGGCCTGAGAACCGAACCCTGGGATACTCTAAAACTTGGGGGTCAGGAAGGTGATGGGGAAAACAGCAAAAAGACTAAAGAGCAGTAGCCAAGGGGAGAGGGATAAGAGAAATAGATTGGACTGGACAGGGGGTAAGGGAGGGAGGGGCAGGGAAAGGAGAATAGGAAGAACAGTAGAATTAATTGGTCACAATTTTCCTAGCCTTGTATTTGTATACAACAGGCTAACTCCACATTATGTATGACCCACAAGAGTGGGAACCTAATAGAATAAGTTATAATTTATGTATGTATATTCTACTAAAATACATTCTACTGTTGTGTATAACTTAAAAAAAAAAAAAAAAAAAAAAAAAAAGCAGTAGCCAATAAACAGGAGAAACTCTTGAGAGAGTGGTGTCCTGGAAGGCAAATAATGAGGTTCAAGAAGAAAAGGAATGATTGATGAGTGCAAGGCCGATCACAGGTCCAGGAAGATTTGTAAGGTCAGAGCCCTGGGCTTAATGATATGGAGGTCAAATTACCACTGGTAACTTGCCAAAACCTGTGGAGAAATATGAAGGAAACTTGACTGGAGTGTGTTCCAGAGATGCAGGAGAGAAAGTGAGATTGACAAGAATAAACTACTCTTTCAAAAATTCTAGCTGTCTAAGGGTTATTGCTGGAGGTTGAATGATCCCAAGGACTTTTTTTTTTTTTTTTGTAAAAATGAGAGTTATTATCTCACATTAGTTTTCTAAGAAATGGTATGACAAAAAAAGTGAAAAAATGACAAGGGAAAAATAAGGGACAACTGTTTGACTAAGGGAGATGAAAAGGACTCTAATTAATAAAAGAGGGGATATCTTAGATAGGAGTAGGCACAGAGAATTTATTACACAATTATTTATAGTGGTAAAAAAACTGAAAATTAATGAAAAGTTTATTCATAGGTACTTGATACATGCATAAATAAGTATGGGTCTAAGTACAACAAACTAAAACAAGAAATTAAAATTGAAGGTGAGAAGAATGAAATTATGGCATTTGCAGGTAAATGGATGGAACTGGAGAATATAAGCTAAGAGAAAAAAGCCAATTCCAAAAAACAAAAGGCCAAATGTTTTCTCTGATAAATGGATGCTGATCCATAATGCAGGCAGGGGAGAGGCTAGGGAAGAATGGGGGAACTTTGGATTAGACAGAGGGAGTGAGAGGAGGGGAGAGGGTGTGGGAAGGTGGAATGAGATGGACATTATTACCCTATGTACATATAGGATTTCATGAACACTGTGACTGCATTATATACAGTCAGAGAAATGAGAAGTTGTGCTCCCTTTGTGTACAATGAGTTGAAAAGCATTCTGCTGTCATGTATAACTAATTAGAACAAATTTTTAAAAATTTAAGGTGAAAATTCTGTGTTTATCTACATGGTATTATATCTGAAATAAAAAGCAAGGCAAAAAAAAAACAACAGTATACTAGAATTTTTACCAAAAATTGTTTAAAGTGCTTTATCTACATAAAATTTAGAAGTTTTTGCTTTCTTTACAATATTTGTATAGATTATTTTTTTACAATAAACAAATACTTTGCTTTTAAGTATTTTCTTCATTTACAGATACTATCTGAAGACAGACAGTGTCCCTCCCTGAAGCTCTTTTAGAGACATTAAATCATTTATCATATAATTTCAAACACTTTCAAGACTCCCCCCTTATGGCATCTACCCCCCAAACATCAATTCAAGGACCAAATTTGCCACTTAAGTTTCTTGCCTTTGAGCAATATATTTAATGTTTATAAGTCTGTTCTTTCCTCTATAAAATAATGAGAAACTTCAATTTTATTAATAATTTACATTATTATTAATATAAAAAATTTAAAAACCTGCTTTAGAAAACTGTTCTGAGGGTCAAAGAAGACAATGTAGGTAAAATGCCCAGACCATTGCCTGGCACGTAACAGATACTTACAGCTAGGTTTTTTTTTATGTGAGAGTGCTGTCTGCTTCCTGGAGCAGCCTGGTATGCTGGGCACACTCAGAGATGATGGGGGAGTACCCGCTTATCAATAGCAAGGATGCTGCCTTGGATTTTTCTTATTTCTAGTGACCCTGGTCCCTCTTCTGTATAATGTAGGGCAATTTGTGAAAGAAAAAAAAATTCCCACAGCTTCTCATGTGCAGAATTCCAAAGTTTGGCTCTTCTGTCCTCTAGTGGCAGACATTTTAATTTTCACCCATTTTCCCAGCAGAAGTTGAAGAAATTTTGTCCAGAAGGCCATCAAGGTTCTCCTTCACTTTCTACTATTGGTCCTGCCACCATCAAATAAATGTAGGACAGCATCTATATCTAGTCCATTGCCCTCTTACTTGTTCTAAGTCTTAGAAGGTCATTCTTAAAATGCAAATGTATCTAAAAAGAGTAGAGTGTGAATCCTTTAGTTTGAATTAAACTAGACTGAAGAACAGCGTAGACCACTTTTACAGAAGGAGAAGGGTCAGGAAAGTCCATGGGAAGTTAGTCATAATGGTGAGCAATAAAGGGGGATCCTCTTTGTTCCAAGGGTGAAGAGCAGGAGGCATGAGTGCCAAGAATGCTTCCTTTGTACTTGAAAATCATAGTTGTCTATCTAGGAGTATTACTTCACACCCAGGTGGATACAATAAAACTGGAACATAGTTCTCAAATGGAAATATGTAAAATGTTAAAGTCTTAAAGGTGATTCTCTTTAACATGAATTCATGCTGGCAAAAAGAATCTCAGATTTGGGGTCAAAAAACAAACAAAAACAAAAACAAAAACAAAAACAGGAATTGAACATGACTCTTGCTATTGGCAAGATGTCCAGTACCAGGCAAATCCTGTGGTCTTTCTGAGCATGAATTTTCTCATCTGTAGAATAAACTTGATGGTGATAATTCTGCTCTCAATGAAATGCTTAGAAAGCCACAGAACATGTAATGGTTTTATTTGTTCTTTTAGGTCTCCCTGAGAGTGGTGTGCTATAACTAGTGTTGAAGGACATGTATGGAAAAGAAACACCCACCTTCTGACCTGGGCCTGGTGGCTTGATGATATCACCATAGGCAATAAGTCCTTACCTCTTTGGTAAAGCTGAGATGAGAATGTGCAGGTTGAATAGGTCCCTATTGGAGGACTTGGGAAAATCTCAAAAGTGGAATCCCAATAGTGAAGCCTTAGGGGTGAAGTTGGGAGAAAATCGAGGGGGAAATTGATGCTTGTAACCTGGGAAGTGCTGTGAGAGATGAGCTATTCAACTCACAAAACTAGAATAAGGGCTTTATCTAAAGAAGAAAGGTCAACATGAGTCCAAATATGGAACCTACAGAGATGGTTTGAGAGAGAAGGAACAGGTTGGAGGGGACTCCAAGGCCTCTAGAAGAGGTGATTCTAGGATGGGTGTTACATGAAGGAAATGGTGGTAAGATCATTCTCAATGATTTAATTTGAAATAGGGTCATCAAATGCCATTCATTTAGGAACAGGTTAAGTAAAAGGTGGTATACCAGGGACACTCCTATAGTCAAAGTTTTATGACTTTAGACATAGAGGAAACAAGATCCCCTGCTGGCCAACAAATTAAAGCCCAAATTATTTTTGAGGTTAGGTCATATTATAATATGAAAAAATGTCTGATGTCTAACATTTGTGGGTACATAGATATTTTCATTTTTCATCAAATATTTACTGAGGCCTACCCGTGGTTCAAACACTATACTCTTCCTAGCACTGAAGAAATAAAAATAAATTAAACATGGTGGTTTATTTCAAGGCAAAAGGCAACATTAATGCTAAGAGAAAGTTTGGGGTATAGACAGATCTCAGCTGGCTGGAGGAGGAACACAGAAATCACAGAGAATTGTTCACACATTTACACAGTAAATATTTATTGAGTTGCTGGGGGTGGGATGCAATACAGTGGAGTGAGAATAAAGAAATGTGAAGAATATATACTCAAGTGTCAGAAATGTCTGGGTAAAAACCCTGGCTCTGTCACTTGAACTATACAAATACCAGGCAACATAGGGGTTCAGTGTAATAGTAGGTATTAGAATTTGGATGACTACCTTAGCCTTAAAAGACAGGTAGGTTTTGGGTTTGTGGGCATGAAAGAAGGGCATTTTATCCTAATACTTATCAACACATACTTGACTTAATGCTCACATTATAGGCAAGCAGAACAGAAGGCATTCTAAGAGGAAGAAAGCAACACTTAGAGACATACTACACTGATCCCACACTAACGAGGAGCAAGAAATCTCACATACTTTGCACATCCACAAAATTATGATCTTGTACTATGAAATCTGAGTTGTGACTATGTAAACAAATGGAGTTTTGTCATGTACTTCACAATATTTGTACTTGCTTCTAGAAAAAGCATTATGGGTTGAATTATGTCTCTTGAAAATAGATAGGTAGAAACCCCAAGCCCCAGTACCTCAGAATGTGACTTTTGGGTTAAGACTCCCACAACCCAATCATTCCTCCTCTGAACCTTCTTGCATTGTCTCACATGTGTGCTTTTGGAGGACACCTCACATCCAAACCATAACATCTCCCCTCATTGGCTCTCCTTCCTTCACTCCACTCTGTTTAGTCCAAAATACCACTATTCTATGATATATGAATAAGAATCCACATATCAGAGAAAATATTTGGCCTTTGTTTTTTGGGGATTGGTTTATTTCCCTTAGCATGATATTCTCTAGTTCCACTCATTTACTGGCAAATGCCATAATTCCATTCTTCTTTAAGGCTGAGTAATATTCAATTGGGTATATATACCACATTTTCTGTGTCCATTCATCTGTTGAAGGGCACTAGGTTTGGTTCCACAGGTTAGCTGTTGTGAATTGAGCTGCTATAAACATTGATGTGGCTGTGTCATTGTAGTATGATGATTTTAAGTCCTTTGGATGTAAACCTAGGAGTGAGATGACTGGGTCAAATGGTGGTTCCATTGTAAGTTTTCTGAGGAATCTCCATATTGCTTTCCAGAGTGGTTGCACCCACCAGCAGTGTATGAGTGTATCTTTTTCTCTACATCCTTGCCAACATTTATTGTTATTTGTATTCTTTATAATTGCCATTCTAACTGGAGTGAGATGGAATTTCAGTGTAGTACTGATCTGCATTTCTCTAATTGCTAGAGACGTTGACCATTTTTTCATACATTTATTCTCATGTACTTTTAATTAAGCTCACTCCTATCTAGATATTGTCATTTGTAAAGTTCTTGTGTTTATGCCAGGGAGAAAAGGAGTGAAATTCTTTACCTCTGTTCTTTCAGGGATCCTCTTTCTTTTGGATTTTATATGTAAGAATTGTTGAGGTTCCTCCCCACTTTAATATCAGTTTCTCATACTTGATGTGGACAAAGATTAAAGTGAACTCAGAACAGTGAAACCATTACTATCAGATAAACAAATTGTTCTACTCCTGAACAGCTTTGATTGTATTTTGAAGATATGCATTATATGGAAATTAGTCACATCAATGACCTTACTGCCTAGGGGCAATTCTTCTTCTTGATTGCTAGTTATTAATGATTCATTAATTTACAATGGGTTAACAATACTAGAAGCTAAACATACCTAATTCTCCCTAGGTCTATAATGTACAAGGATCTATGCAAAATCAAACCAAAAACACCAATGAACATTTTAAAAGCTTTTTTCATCTGATAATAAAAATGTATTAAAATATAATTCCCCCCAAAAGGATAGCATTTATTAAACACTTTGTTCTAGACACTATCTTAGCTTTAAACCTCACAACAACCTTTAGATACTTTTACTACATCTTTTTTAGAGATAAGATAACTTATTTTTAGGGAGTTTTAGTCACTACCTCAAAGTCATAGAGTTGGTCAGCCAGAATTTTAAATCTAAGCAGTTGGACTCTAGGCCAAGATCTTAAGCATTATTCTGTTCTATCTCCCAAGATGCCCATATATTTTATAGGTTTAAACATAAACCTAGAGCTTCTTTTAATTTGCAAAAAAAAAAAAAATAGAAAATCCTATTCAAAGTATCTTAAGTAAAAGGAGAAATTTAATAGCTACTGACATTAAGCTACAGTATGAGCAAGCCTATCACCAACCTCAGGAACAGCTGGATCTAGGAACTTGAACACTGTCAGGATTTTCTTTCCAAGCTCCTTGCTGTATGTCAGACATATTCTTTCAGACGAGCTTGTGGGTAGTCTGTGTTGGTCAGTTTTGCATCACTGTGACCAAAATACCTGACAAGAACAACTTAGAGAAAGAAAAGTTTATTTTGGCTCACAGTTTCAGAGGTTCAGTTCGTGGTGAGCCGATTCATTGCTCTGGGTACTAGTGAGGCAGAACATCATGGCAAAAGGGCATGGCAGAGGACCACTGCTTTCCTCATGGCAGCCAGAAAGCTGAGAGGAGAAACCAGGGGAACAAAATATAATTCCCAAAGACATGACCCTAGCGACCCACCTCCTCCAGCACGCTCTACCTGCCTACAGTTACCACCCAATACAGTAGTCCTTTCAAATTATTAATCCATCAACTGAACTAATCCATTGATTCAATTACAACTCTCATAATCTATTAATTTCATCTCTGAACATTCCTGAATTAACACAGGAGCTTTGAGAGAGACCTCATATTCAAACCACAATGGGAACCTCTAGTTTCATATAGTAATATAAATCCATAGAAGAATATATTCATTTCTGCTGGTTCCAGAAACAATTTCTATGACTCTGATTACCCACTTTAGGTTACATACCCATCCTTAGTTCAGTCACAATTTCAGGAGAGAGAGAACTGCAATTTTTCGAGTCTGTGTCACTTGCCTATGCCTGTGACCTGAAGGGCCAGGTCTGTAGTAGAGGAAAAAAAAGATGCTGGACGGAAAAAAATATAATAGCTGCTTACCTAACACGTGTATAGCCCTCTGAGTTTGCAAAGTATTCTCATGTTTCATGCTTTTTGAGTCACAAAATTATCCTGTGAAGAGGGAAATTCAAGAGAAGAGTGGTGGGTTAAAATGGCCACAAGATCTTTGTCACTCTTTCCATTAAGAGACAGTTCATTTCCCCTTCACTTGAATCTGGGCTAGCCTTATGATACTTAGTCAATAAAATGTGGCAGAACTTATTACAATTCCTTCTCAGCACCATCTTCAAAAGCACTTGCAGCTTCTACTTTCTCTGAGAATGCTCAATCCTAGCATACGCCCTCTGGAAGCCGAACTAGGCAATGAGTTGTCCAATCCAGGGGAGAGGGCACACACAAGTGCTCTGGTCAAAAGTTCCAGCCGAAGGCTTGGGTTGCAGCCCAGTGGTAGAGTGTTTGCCTACCCCATGTGAGGCACTGAGTTCGATCCTCAGCACCACATAAGAATAGATAAAATAAAGGTATTTGTCCATCTACAACATAAATAAATAAATAGTTCCAGCTGAGTTCTCAGGTAATAGCCAATATCAATGGACAGCTGATATGAAAGAGTCATTTTTGGACATTCCAGGGTGGTTTGTTTGCAGTAATAGACAATCAAAACAGATGCAGAGCATGGTGGCCCATGCCTGTAATCCCAGCAACTCAGGAGGATAAGGTGGAAGAATAGCAAATTTGAGGCCAGGCTGGGTAAGTTAGACTCTCAGCAACTTGGCAAGATTCTGTGTCAAAATTTACAAAGGGCTGGGGATGGAGCTCAATGGTAAAATGTCCTTAAGCACCAAACAAACAAACAAAAAGGAAAAGAAAAGGCAGAGGGTGGGTGGGAACCAAAACAGAGAATAAGAGTCATTGGTTGAAGGTCCCACTGCTAGAAAGTATGGGTTGTGATGATAAGCCAGACATTCTGACTCTAAGCCCACCAGCCTTCGATTCCTCAGTGCCTCCTATTTAAAACAGAACAAACCTCAATTCAGAATCTCCATTTGTGGAATTTCTGCCCAGGATGCTAGAAGGGAAGTGGAGCATATATTTTGTTCATTCATTCAGCTGGTCAACAAACATTTGAGAAGCTCTATATGCCAGGCAATGAACAAAATGCACTTCCAGTTCACAAGGGACTTAAAGTCTACTCATTGGAGAGCCTCATCAACAGCTCATTTCAATAAGAACTCACAAATGCCATGATGGGGAAAGTGCAGAGTGCTTTTGGAAACCGTGGCCATGCACTAAACTTAGCCCAAAGTATGAAATAATAAGCACATCTTCTTGGCCGTGGAAGGGTATCTCTGAATCAATAAAATTATTCATCAAGATAAATGTGTCAGAAGGGGGGCAGGGAAGAAAAACCCAAGTATTTGGGAAGGAACATGAATTCTAAACCTACTTCTATCCTTCACTTATATGTGCTTTTGGCCAAGTCACTGAACCTCTCAGCTTCCTGGTCTGTAAATCTGAGATGGGATCACTATTTCTTCTTTACGTATTTGAGAGTTCCTTCCTTCATTTCCTTGTCTTTGTTTGGTGCTCTTTAGTTTGGTTCTCAGCTCAATGCCCCCCATTCTTCTTAAGTGATCCACTCATCCATTTCCTCTAGCTTTTGTTATTACCCATAAAATAAAACCCCTATATGCTTAACCCGGTTATTTCTGTAGACTATCTCTGAACGCATTTATCTACTCACTGTACATTGCTAGATATTCCAAAGGCACATGAAGTCCAAAATGTGCGTACAGACCTGAGCTCATCACTATGTCTACTTAACTACCACTTCTGATCGCTATCTTGAGAATCAGTAGTCAATAGTACTACCCAAGCTAGTGGCCTGTGAGAGTAACTTCACTCTCCCTTTTCCCTCAACCTCACATGTCTAGTACAGCTACCTTTGTTTCCTAAATATTTCTGGAATTCATCCCTTTGTCGAGATAGCCCATCTGCATGATGGAACCTTAACACCACAGTCACCCTCCTAGCTCTGGGCGAATAGTTTCCGCTTTCGGGACTTCCGTTTCGAGACCTGTGAAAGGAGCGAGTAATGAGTGAGGAAGTAAGACCTCAATCCTTCGGAGGCCTGAGCAATAATGGGCCTCTACGTAGGGCCGCCGCGCTGGCGCGCCTGCGCCGGGCTTCAACTCTGCGCGGCCTTCCGGCGGCCCCGGGGAAAGCAGAAGCGGGCGGGTTCCCGCGGTTTGGTCCCGCCATTGGCGGGCGGTTTGAATGACGGAAGTGACGAGGGCTTGGCGATGGCCGCTCCGCAGGCGCACAAACGGCTGTTGGGAAGCTGATCGCTGGCGACTGTCGGGGTCTGCTCCCTTTGGGCCACGGCTCCAGGCGCCGGGCTCCCGGTTTTCAGGTGAGTGAGGGATGCACATGCCGCCTCGCCGCCCTGGGTGTGCACGACTTCCGGAAGTCCAGAAGTTAGGGGTGTGCACCCAAGGAAGAGGATCCCCGAACGCTGCCCGGGCCGCGGGTCTCAGTTTCGGCAGGCGGCGGACCCCGGCTGCGGTCTTGCGGGCCGCTGTACGGAGCGCCCGGGACTGGAGATGCGTGCGACCCGGGCTGTTCCCCGTCCTGTTGCGCGAGTGGCGTTGCGCGCCTTCCCCGGGAGGTGTCGCGCGGGGTTCCCCTGCAGCCTCTCCAGCCCCTCAGCTTCCACGCCGCGGGGTGGCGGCGCTGGAGGTTCTCTGCTGCTGCCACTTCGCGCAGGTCACCTGCGTACGTGCTCTGAATCCTGGTAGCCCTTTAAAAGCATTGCCTGACGTTGAATCCTGCAGAGCGGATCTCATTTGGCGTCTGCCACCCTTAATTTCTGTGGTATTCTGTCACAAACTCAGCTTTTAAAACAGTGACAGTCCTGAGTCTTAAATACATAAAACGTATTCGGAGGTGTCATAGTGATTAAGTCACATAATTACTCGAACAAACTGTTGGGGAAGATATTACTTCCCTTACACAATTTAAGAAAACGAGACCAAAGTGACTTAAGTGATTTGGCCGGTGTCATCTTCTAATAAGTGGCAGCGGTGGCTCTCGAACCTGCGTCATCAAAGTCTAGTATTTTGTGTTTACCATGTGCTAGGTGCAGTTTTATTCTCAGTAGGAGATCTTACAATGCAAGTAGAAATAGGGCAGCAGGGAAAACGCCCTAAGTAGAATTCCATTTTATAGGTGTAGAAGGAATAATGGAAATAGAAAAAAAAAATTATGGATAAACACCACAGTAATTGATTCAAACAACAGTCGTGGATGGGTACTAACATAAGTAGACAAAAGTATGATGAAAAACATGATTTTTTATATATAACTTCAACTACTCATCAGATAATTATAAAAGAAAAATAATAAATACAGGGAGCAATCTGATACACACCGCCTTAACCAGGTGGTCAAAAATCACACCACCAGTAGTAAGACATATCAAATTCTTTTGCCTCCTTATAGGTCAGGATGAACTTACTTATGTAGTGTTTTTGGCAGAAATGCACAGCCTCCACTTAGTTACAAATAAAGATTAGACAAATTTAGATTGAGGATGCTGAACTAAAAAATTGACTGATATTCTTTCCCCCCCCCTCAATATTGGGGTTTTGACAAGGCTATGGAACTGTCCCACTGGCTCCCAGCCAGCGTCAGTGGCAGGAATACTAAGGTAGGCCTATTGTTGAGAAATTCCACAGAGGTCTCTGAACCTTCCTTAGCATCCACTCTCCTTCACTCAGTGTCAGACTTTCATTGTAGTCTGAGAGCCTCTAGTCTTTTCCAGTTCTTCCCTGTTTTCTCTCTCAGAGGCATCTCCCCTGAGTTTAATCCCATTTTGGCTTCTGCTTTCTGGAGGATCCAGTTGCACAACCACCAAATGCCCAGGATTGGGTCCTGATCCAGAAAATAGATGGTAGTAGGATAATTGACAAAATTTGAATAAGGTCTGTAGATTGGGTAAAAGTGATGGGCCAATGTTCGTTATCTGATTTTGGTTATTCTGCTACGGTTATGTAAGATGTTGACATTTGGAGAAACTGGAGAAAGGTATATGGTGATTAAAATAAAGATTATTTTCAAATAAATTTTTAACAACTACGCATGAAAAAAATCCAATGAAAATAACAACTATAATCCTCTGATAGATGATGAATACTCAAAAGAATATGAAAAATTAGTTTTTTCCTTTTATATTTAGAATAAAATACCCAGATCTAAGCCTACCAGTTGAGGAATTTTTACATATGTCTACCTTATGCATTTGTCTTGAATCCTTGTTTTTAAACCTCATATGAATACAATTTTATTATATGCTTTTTTGTATCTTTTTTTCCATTCAGTGATATTTTTTATTATATATATATGTATATGTATATATGTGTGTGTGTATATATTTTTCTTTTTTTCCCATTCAGTGATATTTTGAGATGCACCAGTAATTAATTCTAATAGTTTGATTGTGTAAGTGAATATTCAAAGAACTTCAGACAAATTTAAAAAGACACATTGTGAAGACTAAATTTAGTCTTACTCATTTTTTTTCTGTCCTTCCTGTTCTTCATCCTCACTTATAAAAAAACAACAACTTAAATAATTCCTCAGTCTACTTACTAGAAAGTTAAGAGCCAATTGGAATAAGGAAACCAGATTATTGTCTTGGCTTTGCCACTAGATATTGCCATTAGGTGAGTCCTTTAACCCAGAGGCCTTTATTTCTTTAGGTGTTGTTATGGTTTAAATGTGGTGTCCCCCAAAAGCTCACGTGTGGAACAATGCAGGAAGGTCTGGAGGAGAAATGATCGGGTCATATGCAGCCTTAACTTAATCAGTGATTTGATTCCCTGATGGGATTAACTGAGTGGAAACTGGGGGCAGGTGGGGTGTGGCTTTGGGGTATGTATTTTGTATATGGAGAGTGAAATCTCTCAGTCTGCTTCGTGGTCATCACATGAGCTATCTCCCCCTGCCACAGTCCACCATATTTTACTGCCTTTCCAGGAGCCCCTGGGAATGGGACCAGCTACTTAGGGACTGAGACCTTTAAAACTGTGAACCCCTACATAAACCTTTCCTCCTCTACAGCTGTTCTGGTCGGGTCCTTCAGTCACAGCAGCGAAAAAGCTAACAAATATAAAATGAGATAAATAATTGGCTTTCTATCATTACCAAAGACTTGTATCAAATCAGTAAGTTGCATTGGAAAAAATTTTTAGGTGCAAGCAGTTACTCCTTTTGACAGCAGAGTCCTGTGGAAGATGACTGACTGTATTTCTCTATGTAGTCCTTTACATGAATTAACTCACTGAATGTCAACACACAAATGTACCTATGTAGTACACTAAATAGTAAATAGTAAATAGTAAGACACTATTTTTAGACTGTGGACATAAAACAGTAGGTGATACTATTTGTCTTCATTGAGCTTACATTCTGATGGAGAATTCACAGAAAAAAATATTGGTGCCTATTAGGTAACCCCATAGTTTCCCTATTCTGTTTGCATCTGATTGAGAAGACTATCCATCCATAGCATGTGAAATAGTTTTTATTTTTCATATTTATTTGAATATTAGCACATTTTAAATCTTAACACCATCCTTCAATTGTTAGGAATCTTATGCACAAAGGACAGACTATAACTTATAGAAAACTAGAGTAGGTGATACCTAAACAACATAGAATTCAGTCCCCTGTAAATGTGTAGATAATATACATTACAAGTGGGCAAGTTAGGGGTGAGTAAATGAATGGAGCAGGAACTAGAGAGCAGTTTCATGGAGGAAGCGGGGCTTATGCCAGCTTTAGAAAGATATTCTATTCAGTAACACAGTTTACCTCCCTGATCATTGTGAAGAGACTTGAGAAGTGTTGACATGGTGCAGATAAAATAATGGTTTTCCATCAGTGTAAAGTGTATAATATTTTGAAGTGGTGGTAATGTGAACAAGTTGATATCAGAATTACCTGAGAAGGGTTTTCAGATTATACAGTCTACGGATTCTTAACTCTTTTTTTCCATTTCTCCAATATAGTGGCATGTTAAAAACGGGAGGAATGGGAGAATACCTGAGTATAAAAGTAGTGTTAGAAGAATACACCTGGAAATCTAAACACTGACAGATTCATTTATTCTAGAAAGTATTGTTTAAAATGGTCATACCACACCATTGTATTATTGAGAAATTATTTACTGGATGGTATTGAATTGACATGATACCATCAGATACAGTGTTTCTTATATATCTCAAGAAACAGGGAGCTGAATCAAGTGACCAGGAACCCTCAGCTGTGTTATAGCAGTCTAACTGGTTTGTTTTATTTATTACTTATTTATTTATTTAGAGGTGCCGAGGATTGAACTCAGGGCCTTGTGCAGTCTCATTGGTTTTTAAGAGGTTATCAGAGTTCTAAAGTGTTAAGCTGTAGTTATGAAAACATTTTTTCTCTACCACCACATATTTTTTTAAATCTTCTTGCTCTTTTACATTTAAACTATGTAAACTCTGGAAATGCCCATCAAGGATAAGGCAGGTCCTGAGACTCCAGGTAAATAGTCTGTAGATGGGGGAAGGTTTTCTGAGCAATTCTTTTCTTTTCCCTCACCTCTGAGAACCACTGATCTAAGTGCTGGGTTTACAATTGCTATTTGTAAACAAGTTGGCAAAATTATTTCATTTGCCTGTATATTCTATTAATATGAATTTTTTAAATTAATCTTTGTTGCTCTATTTCAATGGTATATGTCTTTACAGACATTTTTATTTTTTAAAAATTCAGATCCTTTATATTTAAAGAGTACAGAAATGAAAAGAAAGGTAGTGAATGCTGGCAAGCTGAGATTGAGTCCCAACGAGGAAGCCTTCATTTTGAAGGAAGATTATGAAAGAAGACGAAAACTAAGATTGCTACAGGTATACTTTCTTTCGAATAAAGCTTTAAATTCTTTGTCTCTTCAAATCATTCAGGTTTTTTTGTTTGTTTGTTTTATTTTGTTTTTGCATTAGAATGTTCTAAGTGAGATGTTGCATTTAAAAGCCTCTTCTGGCTGTAAAAGAGCCCTGGTTCTTCCATATTAACTAGTTTTGGAACATTTGAAAAATAGGGTGAGATGGTAAGTAGTTTGGGGGAGAGTTGGAAGATAGGTATTATTTGATTAAATAAATATTAGGAAATGGGTCTTTAAATTATTTTAAATGATCTGTAGTCTATAGATGAGAACAGAACATAGAATGATTTCCCAGAAGACTTAATTGAAATAATTATTAGTTTTTGAGACAAATTTAATAGGCGTTGTAGATTATCCTTTCCTAGCTGCCTAGAATAATGTAATTAAGTCTTTGTGAAGCATGTTTTAGGTGCTATTCTGTCTAGAATTGGTGATGATATATCACAGAAATGGAGTTCTCATCTGGCTCTATCTGTACTTTGGGCTGTGAATTTTTTTAAATCATGTTTAGCATTTTAACCTTTTATAGGTTGTTAGGGTGATAGTGGCAGTTCTATTAGAGATTTAGGGGAGAAAACCAAAATCTAGATAAAGAACTTTGGAAGTAGTCTTGAGATTCTCATTTTTTTAACATTGTTTGGATTTTCTCTTTTACAAAAACCTTATCTTACATAAGATGAGTATTCAGGAGGATTGATGGGCCTGAAGAGAATGCATTGAGTTCTTATTTCCAGATAGTTTTTCAAACCAGTTTCAGTAAGCCTCCTTCATATAATCCATTAATTGTTCATTCTTTAGGTTCGAGAACAAGAAAAGGATATTGCCTTACAGATAAGAGAAGATATAAAGCAGAGGAGAAATCAGCACTTTACTCGTTTGGCAGAGGAGCTAAGGGCAGAATGGGAAGAATCACAAACTCAGAAGATACGGAACTTGGAAAAACTGTATTTGGCAAGCTTAAGAAATATGGGTGAGGGACATCGACAGGCCAAAGAAAATGTGAGTAAGCTTCTTTGACTACTTGATTATGACACTAATGTCAGTTAAAAGTAAATTATATTTGTTGAATGCTTGGGCTCTAAAAGCATTTTCATGTGTAGAATTTATTTGGGGCAGCCAGAGCCTACTTTTTATTTTATTTTTATTTTTTAATCAATTTAATTTAATTTGAAAAGAGTAGTATGTCTTTCCTATTGTCATGTCAAGTAAAATATATCTTTCTATGATATTTAAATTAGCAGTATGCTCTTCCAGTTCTTACATATCTTTGTAAATCAAATAGTAACCTTATGAATCAGAAGTTGGTTGTTTTTTTTTTTTTGGGGGGGGGGGTGCTGGGGATCGAACCCAGGGCCTCGTGCTTACAAAGCAAGCACTGTACCGACTGAGCTATCTCCCCAGCAGAAGTTGTTTATCTCAAGCATTTTGGTCAGATTCAGTGGAATAAATTCAGATTTCTCATTCCTGATACATCTAAACATATATGGTTGGATGTATTACATATCCTTGATTTCATTCACAAATAGTAATGATTCTTTGATGACTTTCAGAAAGGCAAGGTAGATTTAATTTGGTATTTAACACTGCCTCCTAACTTTATTTTGATTTGTTTATTGTCATTTATAGTTAGAAAATATTAGTTTGCCATTTCCAGAATCAGTCATAATAATATATAGGTTGTTTTCAAAGAAGATAAATCTTTGAAAAAGATTAGTGGGAAAAAGAAATATCTTTTTGTGGCAGGCAGTCTGATTCTTGGTCCTAGTTTTGGTCTGTATTTTTAGCATTAAGTTCAGATGTTATATATTTGTAACTTTATGTTTGCCATCATTAACTTTGTGTTTAGTGTAGTTTCCCCAACCTCAGTCATTTGTGTGGCACCTCATGATTTTTGCTCCAGCTAATAACCACTTGTATTACCATAAATTTGGCGTTTTAATATAAAGGGATTTTTATTACTTAATTTAACCCTTGTCCTAGTACTTTGACAGTCTGTTTTCATAATAATATAAGTGAAAGGCTTTATTAACTTTAAATTAGGTTGTTTCTATTTGTCCCTCCTGATAGGGTATACTACCAGTGGTACCACTGAATATTTTGCTATACTATGTAAGAAAGTATGCAAAAATTGAAAAGTCACTTCTGTTCTGACATCAAATAGGTGCATTTCTACTAATCTTGTTTAACATGACATTTTAAGTAATACGTGCTTTTAGGAACCTGATTTAGATGCTTTGGCACATCGGACTGCAGAAAGGAAAAGAAAAGCAGAAATAAGGCATAAAGAGGCCCTGAAAGTACAGAAAAACCAAAAAGAAATATTAACGAAACAAAAAAGCTGGTAATGTATTAATTTTTATCATATTCTCAACTAAAACTAACATGGTTAGAAATGAATGCTACCAAGTGTGATGCAATGGTGCAGTGTTTTACTTAGGTGAACATAAAAATGAATGAGCTTTCTCTTCTAGTTGTAATCTGAACATTTTGAGTGTTGTAGCAGTTGCTAGGTTTCTGGAGAAATGTATGTCTGGTTCAGAATGTAGGTCAACCAAAATATGTCTGACTGATGTAAAAGACGAATAAAATCACTATAAATTAAGAACATTAAAAGAAGGCTGGAGATGTAATGGTAGAGGGCTTGCCTAATATGTGATGCCCTGAATTTCATCCCCGGTACTTGGGGAAAAAAAAAAAAGACTTTTGAAAGAGGTAGCAACTATAGACTCTGGAAGTCATTAGTACTTTTTGCATGCTGTAAAAAGGAGCTTGTTAGTGGTCAGCAGTGGCCATTCAACATTTCTAGCTTTTAATGCTAAACTGTTCTAAAGAACATTAGATATGGGCTGGGGATATAGCTCAGTTGGTAGAGTGCTTTTGCCTCACAAGCACAAGGCCCTGGGTTCAATCCCCAGCACTGCAAAAAAAAAAAAAAAAAAAAAAAAAAGAACATTAGATGTTTGTTAGATTGGTCTGCACTGTAGGCCTTTATGTCTTTATGTAATCCTTTTTTTGTAAAACCTTATCTTACATGTCCAGTGTGTATAAACTATTAAACAGCATACTGAGCCTGTGGGATCAGACTGGAGGACTTCTAGAGATCCTGTGACTTTTATGTTTTTAACCAAGATATTACCTTAGAGATTAATTGATGATTAAGAGATTAATTGATCTTTTGGGGTTCTTTTAGGCATATAAAAGCTCGAAAGGAAGCCCTGCTTGTGGAAAAAAAGAGATCTGCTAAAATTACAAGTCGGCCACCCCCTCCTCCAAGTCTTTTTGAGGTGAATTACTTTGAGCTTCAGGAGGAACTAGGTTATGATAATTCTTTTCTGTTAAAATTCAATGGAGTTCAAAATAATTTTCATTTGTTTAAACTTAACTGTACAAGTAATACTTAAGTATAGCTGGAGTTTTTTAAAATAACCCTAGATACTACTTCACCCATAAACACTTCAGTATGTATTTCTGATGTATAAAGACTTTGTTTAATAAAAGAACATAATATTGATATTTACCCCAATATTATTTAATGCCCAGTATGTGTTCAGTTTTCCTCAATGGTCTCAAAGTTTTTTGTTTGTTTATTTGAAAAACTATAATGGTTTTGGTTTTCAAAAAAAAATATTAATAGTTCTGCCTTTTTATTTTTTTGGATGGTATTTGGAGATTGAGCTCAAAGTCTTGCACATGCTAGGCCTGTGATGTATCACTAAGCTATATCCCCAACTCTTTTAAACTTTATTTTGAAACAGGGTCTCACTAAGCTGCCCAGATTGGCCTTTGACTTGGAATTCTGCCTTGGCCTCCTGAGTATATTATAGGCACAAACTACTGTGCACAGCACCTTTTTATTATTTATTTATTTATTTATTTATTTATTTATTTTTAGTGTGTGTTTGTTTGTTTTTGGTGTCAGGGATTGAACCCAAGGGCATTTTTAAAATTTTTAATGTACTCTATTTAATGAAAAAAAAAAAAAAAAAAACAGCATTAGTTGTCCTATAGATGTTTCCATAGTGTGGATTTGGCTCACTATAGTCACCATTTCCTAGATAAATTAAGATTCAGATAAGTTTTTAAAATTTCCTCAAGATTATGAGATAATGGGAAAGATTTATGAAAGTAAATCTTTTGTGATTGGAACTCATTTTTAAAAAATTGTTTATTAAGGAAAGTGGACATTATTTAAAGTGTTTGTTCTCATTCATATTAGCTTATTAGCTTATTGTAGTTCTTGAAATGGCTATTTTGATATACACGGTTATTTTTGTCCTAAAAGTTAAGTAAATGTAAGAAAAAATAAATATAGGGATGTCTAATTTAGTTTTATATTCAAGTATATTTTATGTGCATGTCATCAGCATAAGTACCAGATATTCTCTTAGGTCTTTAATTTTGTCACTTTCATGCCCTTATGCTGAGCCATCTGCCATGTAAACATTTGATCCAAGAGGGTACCATGTGTGTTGATAAAAAACACAAGCAGTATTTTAGCCATGATACCTTTTGATTACCTTTGTTATGATTTCTAATGTTCATAAAATGCCAAGATCAAAAATTCATAAAAATCAAACAATATTATCTGTGTACGTGCTTTGGTAGATATGGATTTTATGTAAATATGGAGTTGTCCCCTTTTTTCCCAAACTTATTATGAAAAATGTTCAAATACAGAGAAGTTTAGAGTGCAATGAATGCCTTTTATATGCAGATTTTAAGTAGATAAGTATATCTGTTTGCTCATTTAATGTAAAATACACAGGTGATATTTCACCCTAAATATTCGAGCATGCTTCTTATAAGAATATCCTCTTATATAATCACAATACCATTATCACTCTAAGAAAATTAGCATTAATTCCTTAATGCCACCTAATAGTCAATCCATAATCACAATTTTCTGATTGACCCTAAATTCTCTTGTCTTGTAACTTTTTTCTCTTTAAAATCAGGATCTGTCTAGGTTCTCACATTGCTTCTTTTTGTTCTGTTTCTTTGTTTCTCTTGTTCTACAGCATTGTCTACCCCAGCTGTAGTCAACTTACTTGTTTCAGACTTTGGAAGACACTGAACTACTTTCACATATTCTGCCCTTGGCTTATTTCCACTTGGACTTGTATACTGTATTTCCATTAAACTGGAGATAAGTTTAAAAGCTTGATTATATTTGGCAAGAATACTGTATAGGTGATGTTGTGTAGTTTATGATGTCATATCAGGCAATACAGAATGGTGGTTGCTGTCCTATTAATGATTCTAAGTTTGATCATTAGGTTATAGTGGTGACTATGAAAGATGCCCATCCAAAAGGCATATTTTTCCCTTTTCAGTTACCACATAATCTGTGAGGTGATACTTTGGTGCCCGACTGGTATCTGTCATCCTACATGTATTCTATTTAAAAAACAAAACAAAACAAAAAAAAAACTTTCCCTTATCAATGGGCATGAACTTTAGCTCCTTTTAAGAAATAGGTATATTCCTCGTCTTTTTGTTTACCAAATTTTAGAGTAAAAGTTGTTGTGCTTATCACATCCAGTACTGGAAAATGTGGGTTTTTTTGTTTTGTTTTGTTTTCTTTTCTTTTCTTTTCCTTTGTGACTGTGACTGTAGACTACTGGATTTTTATTTATTCAGTGTTAGTTAATTATAGTTATTATTCTTTTGAAATTTTTATCAGCAGGAGATGTCAAGCTGGCTCTATATTCTCATTGCTTCTTGAGCACCTCTTTGTTCTCTAGCCCATCATATGACCCAGGCTCACTGTGAACTCCTGGTTCCACATCTGGAGTCTCCAAAGAGCCCTGATTCTTTTTGGTGGAGAATGGCTCTTGTAGACTAAGATCTGGGTGTTTATATTCTTAATTTAACCAGAAAACATTATTTTAGAAAGAGGTTCATTACCCAGGCTTATAAAGGTATTTGGGAAAGAACAGTGTCTCTGAATATGTTTTGAATTGGTTGTGAGTTTATGTGTGGAAGGGAGGGAAAGGATTTTGGTTTAGGTTGTGTAGTGAGTATTTGGGGACCCTGGAGGTGTACCCTATGAAGGAGTGGTGTCATACACAGAATATAGGTACATTTGTATCTCTGTCTAGCCAAACAAATTAAAGTATGGATGCTGAGAAGTCTGGGGAAATGAGGCTGTTTAGTCTTCTCAAACTATAGATGGTCTTTCCTTAAGTGATCCAAGAAAATAATGTATTTTTTGTGAAATAAAATCCTAAGAGAAAACCATTTCTATAGTGAAAAGAATGGACTCTTTTCATGTACTAACAAGATTTTACTTGTCTTGGGTTTCTTATTTGTATCTTATTTAATGACAGTAGCCTGGCATGGTAGAAGTTTCTCTGTTTCACAAGTGAGGAACATTGAAGATCAAGGACTAAATAACCTGAGCAGAGTAATTTAACAATTAAGAAAACCAGAGTTTATATCAAGTTCTGACTAATTCTGTAAAATTCATGATCTTTCTACTGTGATACTTAGCTTTCCATGAATATATCTTCTCAGACTTCACTCTTCTGTTGAACTATTATAGACTCTAAAGTCTGTAAATGTAAACACAGTAATCTTTTATAAACTGCTAAAAAATAGTTTGTATTGAAACCCCTGAGATATAATAAAAGTTTGTAATCTCTGATATCTTTTAAAATATTATATATTTTAAAAGCATATTACTTTTCTTTTTTGCACCGCCTTCAGAGATAGTGTACCAGATGTAAGAGAAAGTCAACTCCTTTTATCTGCAATCATGGGACTTCTTCCCTTCGTGGGTACCTTTTTTTCTATGCTCTTTTAGCCAATTTCAGGTTAAAACCAAATCTTTGATTAATTCTCAGTCTTTTCTTTCTTATACTTTTTTCCCTTCTGAGCTTGCTTTGAATTTTTTATGTCAGTGCTACCACTTTACAGTTTTAAAAGTACTTTTTCATACATTATTTGATTCCTACAATAATTGTCATAATTGGTGCATTATAATTAATATATAATAGTTGAATTTGTTATTACATATTTGCTCGTACACACAGTATAATAGTATAATTTGGTTAGTTTTGTTCCCCAGTACCTCCCTTTTCTCTCCCTTCCTCCTTCCTGGCGGTCCCCTTCTTCAAATCTACTGATCTCCCTTCTATTTTCATGAGATCCTTCCCCACCAACCTTTTTCTCCTGCTTTCTTTCTAGCTTCCACATATGAGAGAAAATATACAAATTTTAGGCTGGTTTTTCTAGTATGACAAATGTCATTATTATATTTATGAGGAATTTATTGAATCTATAGATTGCTTTTTGCTAATATAGCCATTTTAACAATATATTCTGTCTGTTCATGAACCTAGGAGGTCTTTCTCCTAATGTTTTCATTAATTTCTTTTTTCAGTGCTCTATAATTTTCATTGTAGAGGTCTTTCATGATCTTGGTAAGATCCCTAGGTTTTTGTTTTGTTTTCTTTTCTTTTTTGAGACTAAATGGATTTGTTCCTGATGTCTTTCTTTAGCAAATTCATTATTGGTGTTTAGGAAAGTTATGATTTTTGTATGTTAATCTGTATTCTGGTACCTAATTTTCTTGATAAAACCAAGGGACAGAGAAGTTACATTACATTGCTGTGGTTTCATAGCTAGTATATTGTGTAGAAAGAAGAGACTCGACAGAAATGTTATTTCTTTGTGAACATTTTTTTCATTGTGTTATATACATAATGTCAAATTGTTAGAACTTCTAATGATTAGGACTGTTACTTTGAACTCCTTCAAGGCAAGAGCCATTATTTTATTTTATATTACAACATTTACAATGCCTACCATGTATAGTAGGCCCTTAAGAAATTCCTTGTTAGTTTAGTTGGTTTAATTAGATATCAGTACATAATAAATTATAGATTGAATCTGCTTCTGGGATAAAATATGAGAAAGGGAGTGGAAGAAGTAGTGTATTTATCTTTTTGAGAGGTGTTTTATTGTGGAATAAGTATATTTAAATATTGGCTAGCAGTTCAGGACCAAAACTCAAAATACATCATTAAATATTAAGAGTAAGACTCATGTGAACTATAGTAGAATTTTTGTAATCAGATATGGAATTGGATATAATAGTGTATGTTTGTTCCTATGAATTAAGTGCTTGTAATTTGATTTGACAAGTCTTGTGAACACTTTTACTCAGGTGATTTAAAATGAAATGTGTCTCTAAATAACTTAGAAGTTGAAGTGAACTTCTGAACTGAAGTAAAAGATTGATTATATTAAAGACACTTGGAAAATGTTTTGAAGTACTAGTGGAGCTGGTACTTTTATTAAAATTCAAAATAATTTAACTTTGGAAATAAGAGATTTATTTCATTGTGACCAGAGTTTACTGATTGTATTAGTTCATCTTTGTTGCTAATAAGGTTGTACCACTGGGTATTACAAAGAAAGGTTACTATGATTCTGGTGCAAGGGGAAGGACTGCATCTGTTGATGACCTTCTTGCGGGCAGAATCCCATGTTAATGAAGGGCCTCATGTGGCCAGAAACAGGTAATATGCAAGAGACCCAGCCAAACTGACTTTTATAGCAGATTCATTTTGAAAATAACTCATTGATGACTTGAAAGAATTTAGCCATTCATTAGAGGAGAGCACCAATCACTTCCCAGTGGTCCCACCTCTTGATATCATGGATTAAATTTCAACATAAGTTTTAGAGAGGACAAACCATATTCAAACCCAAACCATAGCACTGATTAAAACACAAGTTGTTTTTGTGCTTGTTTTTGCCATGGATCCAGCTTTAAGTGAAAATTAATACTTTTAACCTAAGCTATTTTTTTTGTATGTTTAATTTTCAGAACATTGAAGTAAAACGAATTTCTTCAGTGAAAACCGGTAGTTCCACTTACCATCACATTTCCACTCTTGTGAATAGAGAGATGGTCACAAAACAGGTGATTGACTTATTGCTTATTCATACTCTCACTTTATCATTTTTGTTCACTGAATTGATTTATATTTTAGTTCTGTGTCTGATATTGCCAGATTTCAAAAATTTGAACAATTCTACTAATCATCCTAGAGCAGTAATGATCAAAATCACTTAGGTATGCTTTGGATTTTCATGTCAGGTATTCAGTGCTCTTATATGAATAAAAGAAAGTAGATATCTATTTAAATGGCTATCTTTTAAACTAGTGTATTTTTAAAACTTTTACTATAAAGTAATATTTGTTCTCTGTGAAAAAATTTGAAACTATACATGTAAGTGTTAATTAGGGAAAACATCAATGATTCTATGACCAAAGGGTAATATGGTTAATATTTTCACTTCGTTAATTTTGTCTTTATAGACACATACACACTCCCCCTGCCCCCAGTACTGGATTTGAACCCAGGGTCACTTACCACTGAACCACATCCCCAGTCCTTTTTATTTTTTATTTTGAAACAGATTCTTGATAAGATGCTCAGGGCCTCACTAAATTGCTGAGGCTGGCATTGAATTTTCAATTCTTCTGCCTTAGCCTACTGAACTGCTGGGATTACAGGTGTGTGCCATTGCACCTGGCTTACACAGACTTTTAAAAATATTATTTTTGCTTTACTGGGAATTGAACCCAGGGGTACATTATCACTGAGCTATATCCCTAACCCTTGTTACTGTTTATTTTGAAATGGGATCTTACTAAGTTGCCAAGGCTGGTCTCAAACTTGGAATCCTCCTGCCTCAGCCTCTCTAGTCATTGGATTACAGGCATGCATCCCATCTGGCTAAAAACGTGATTTATAATAGACATTTAATAGTTTATAATGGAATTTTTAAAATCATTCCTATTTATTTTGGCTTATTTGCTTCTATAAATGAAGTAAACATAAAAGTGTACGTTTATATCTACATCTGATTGTATATTGAGAGTAGTTCCCTAGAAGAGTAATTATTAGTTTTAAACTAACATTTGGTATAGATCATTAAATTGCCTTTTATTTTTATTTCATTTTATTGACTCTTTTTTTGTTATACATGACAGTAGAATCCATTTTAACATAATTATACAAGCATGGAATATATATTATTCTAATTCAGACCCCAGTACCTCTCCTTCCCCTTCCCTTCCCCTACCTCTACTCGCTTCCCTCTATTGATCTTTCTGCCATTCATTTATCCATAGTTGCTTTTTTTTTTTTTTTTGTTTGCGATGCTGGGAATTGAACTCAGGCCCTGTGCTTCCGAGGCAAGCACTCTACCAGCTGAGCTATCTCCCCAGCCCATAGTTACTTTTTTTAAATTAATTTATTGTGGGTGTACACATTGGTGAGATTCCCTGTGGTATATTCATACATGTGCATAGGAAAGTTATGTCAGATTCATTCCACTATCTTTCCTTCTCCTATTCCCTCTCCCTTCCCTTCATTCCCCTTTTTCTACTTCATTGAACTTCTATTCCCCTCACCCGCTTATTGTATGTTAGCTTCCACATATTAGAGAAAACATTTGACTTTTGTTTTGGGGGGATTGACTTATTTCACTTAGCATGATAGTCTCCAGATCATTCATTTACTGGCAAATGTCATAATTTCATTCTTTATGACTGAGTAATATTCCCTTTTGTATATATACACCACATTTTCTTTATTCATTCATCTGTTGAAGGGCACCTAGGTTGACTCCATATTGTGAATTGTGCTGCTATAAATATTGATGTGGCTGCATCACTGTAGTATGCTGATTTTAAGTCCTTTGGATATATACAGAGGAGTGGTATAACTGGGTCAAACTGTGGTTCCATTCCTAGTTTTTTGAAGAATCTCCATATTGCTTTCCATAGCGGTTGCACCAATTTGCAGTCCTATCAACAATGTATGAGTGTGCCCTTTTCCCCGCATCCTTGTCAGCATTTACTACTTGTATTCTTGATAATTGCCATCCTGGCTAGAGTGAGATAAAATCTTGGTGTATTTTTAATTTGAATTTCTCTAATTGCTGGGTAGGTTAAACATTTTTTCATTTATTTGTTGACTATATTTATATTTCTTCTTCTTCTTCTTTTTTTTTTTTTCCCCCTCTTTTTGGTACCCGGGCACTTAACCACTGAGCCACATCCCAGCATTTTTTATATTTTGTGTAGAGACAGGATCTCACTGAGTTACTGAAGCTGGCTTTGAACTTGTGATCCTCCTGCCTCAGCTATTGAGCAGCTAGGATTACAGGTGTTCACCACTGTGTCCAGCCTCATACTTCTTTTGAGAAGTGTGTTTTTTTGTATATTCTGGATATTAAAACACTCGCTGAGTAGAAGGTGTCAAAGATTTTCTCCCATTCTCTAGACTTTCTCTTCATGCTCATTTCCTTTGCTGTGAAGAAGCTTTTTCATTTGATACCATCTCATTTATTGATTTTTATTTTACTTCTTGCAATTTAGGAGTCTTGTTAAGGAAGTCAGTTCCTGAGCTGATATGTTGGAATGTTGGTCTTATGTTTTCTTTCAGCAGGTGCAGTGTTTCTGGTCTAATTCTTAGGTGTTTGATACACTTTGAGTTGAGTTCTGTGCAGGGTGAGAGAGAAGGGTTAAATTTCATTCTACTACATATTTATTTTCAGTTTTCCCAGCTCCATTTGTTAAAAAGTCTATTTTTTCTCCAATGTATGCTTTTGGCACCTTTGTCAAGTATGAGATAACTGTATTTATGTGGGTTTATCTCTGTGTCTTCTATTCCACTGGTCTTCACGCTTATTTTGGTGCCAGTACCATGCTGTTTTTGTTCCTATAGCTCTGTTGTATAATTTACAGTCTGGGAGACATCTCATATCCACATCCAAACCATTACAGTACTATATCCATTTTGACAATATTAATTCTGCCTACCCAAGAACCTGGGAGTTCTATCCATCTTCTGTGGTCTTCTTCAGTTTCTTTCTTAGGGTTCTATAGTTTTTATTATAGAAGGCCTTCACCTCTTGTTATATTGATTCCCAAGGAGTTTTTTTGTTTTGTTTTGTATTTAAGCTATTGTGAATGGGATCATTTTTTCTAAGTTCTTTTTCAGCAGATTTACCATTGGAGTATAGGAACATGATTGATATATAGGTGTTAGTTTTGTATCCTGCTACTTTGCTGAATTCACTTATGAATTCTAAAAGTTTTCTTGTGCAGTTTTTTGGGTCTTCTGAATAATAGGATCATGTCCTCAGAGGTAGTTTGAGCTCTTCTTTTCCTGTTCGTACCCCTTTAATTTCCTCATCTTGCCTAATTGCTCTGGCTAGAGTTTCAAGGACTATGTTGAACAGAGGTGGTGAAAGTGGGTATCTCTATCTTGTTCCTATTTTTAGAGATAATGTTTTCAGTTTTTCTCCATTCAGAATAATGGTGGCCTTGGTTTTGTTGTATATAGCCTTGACAATGTTGAGGTTTGTTCCTTCTATCTCTAGTTTTTCTAGTGTTTTAAACATAAATGGATGCTGTATTTTGTCAAATGCATTTTCTATATCTATTGAAATAATCATGCGATTCTTGTTTTTATTTATGTGGTAGAATACATTTATTGCTTTCTGTGCATTGAACCAACCTTGCATTTCTGGGATGAACCCCACTTGATCATGGAACACTGTCTTTTTAGTGTGTTTTTGTATGCATTTTGCCAGTATTAAAAATTTTTGCATCTCTGTTCATTAAGAATATTGATGTAAAACTTTCTTTCCTTGATGTGTCTTTGGTTTTGGTATCAGGGTAATATTGGCTTCATAGAATGAGTTTGGAAGAGTTTTCTCCTTTTCTATTTCATAGAATAATTTGAGGAGGATTGGTATTAATTCTTCTTTAAAGATCTGGTAGAATTTGGCTGAGAATTCATCCAGTCTTGGGCTTTTCTTGTTGGTAGGCTTTTGATGACTTTTTCAATTTCATTACTTGCAATTGATCAGTTTAAATTTTCTATATCCTGTAAGTTCAATTTGGGTGGGTCATATTTCTCTAGGAATTTGTCAGTATCTTCAAGATTTTTTAACTTGTTGGAGTATACATTTTCAAAGTAGTTTCTGATAATTCTATGAATTTCTGTAGTGTCTATGGTGATATTTCCTTTCATCATGGATTATAATAACGAGTTTTTTTGTCTTTCTTTTGGTTATTTTGGCTAAGGATTTATCAATTTTGTTTATTCTTTCTAAAAACCAACTTTTTTGTTTCATTGATCTTTTGAATTTTTTTTTTTCAATCTCAATTTCATTGATATTTAGCTCTGATTTGGGTGTTGGTTTGTTCTTCTTTTTCTAGGGCCTCGAGATGTAATGTTAGATTGTTTATTTGGTTTGTTTTTTTTCTTGGCAGTGCTGGGGAATCAAACCCAGGGCCTTGTGCTTGCAAGGCAAGCACTCTACCCACTGAGCTATCTCCCCAGCCCTGTTTGGTATCTTTTTATTTTAATGTATGAACTTAAACTTAGTGTTGTGAGCTTTCCTCTTAGAATCACCTTCATAGTGTCCCAGAGATTTTGAAATGTTGTATCATTATTCTCATTTAACTCATAAGTATTTTTTAATTTCTCTCCTGATTTCTTCTACTATTATTCATCATTCAAAAGTGTACTGTTTAGTCTCCAGATGTTAATGTGATTTCTATTTTTTGCCTTATTGTTGATTTCTAATTTCATTCCATTATGATCTGATAGAAAGCAAGGCATTGTCTCTGTTTTTTTGTGTTTTCTAAGAGTTGCTTTATGGCCTAAGGTATGGTCTATTTAAGAGAAGGATCCATGGGTTACTGAGAGGGAGGTGTATTCAGTCCTTGGCAGATGAAATATTCTATATACGTCTGTTAAAATTAATTGTATATTTTAGTTCTGTAGCATCTTAGTTTTTGTTTGGATGTTCTATCCAGTGATGACAGAGGTGTGTTAAACTCACCCAGTATTATTGTGTTGTGGTCTATTTGATTTTTAATATTGAGAAGGTTTGTATGATGTATGTGGATACTCTATTATTTGGGGCATAAATATTACATTGTTATTTCTTGTATGATTCCATTAAGCTGTATGAAATGACCTTTTTTGTCTCTTCTGATTAATTTTGGCTTGAAGTCCACTTTATCTGATGAGAATAGTAACCCCTGCTTGTTTATGAAATCCATGTGAATGGTATTTTTTTCCCCCATCTTTCAGTTTCAGTATGTCGATGTCTTTGCTTATGAGGTGAGTCCCTTGGAGATAGCTTTTTTTTTTTTTAAATCCAATCTGCCAACCTATATCTTTAATTGAAGAGTTCGAACCTTTTACATTCAATGTTGTTATTGAGTTATGGTTTTTATTTTCTGTCGTTTTGGTTCATTTTTGGTGCTTAAGTTGAATTTGATTCTCCTTTCATTGACTATTCGTCTAGTGCAGTTCTTCCCTCTGCTGGTTTTCATTTTTATTTTTGATTTCTTCTTTATGAAATAACTTGTTGAGTGTTTTGTAGTACAGTCTTTCTAGTTGTGAATTCTTTTATCTTTTCTTTATCGTGGAAGGTTTTTATTTCATCTTCAGTTCTAAAGCTTAATTTTGCTGGGTTTAGTATTCTTGGTTGGCATCCATATTCTTTCAGAACTTGGTATATTATTCCAAGACACCTAACTTTTAGGGTGTGGGTTGAGAAATCATTTGAGATCTGAATCGATTTCCTTCTAAATGTGACCAGTCTTTTTTTCTCTAGGAGCTTTTAAAATTCTATCCTTATTTTGTATGTTAGGCATTTTCATAATAATGTACCTTGGAATGGATCTGATATAATTTTGTGTATTTAGAGTCCTGTATGACTCCTTTATTTAAATTTTCATTTCATTCCTAAGGTTTGGGAAATTTCCTGATATTATTGCTCTCCTTTAGTTTGTATTTCAGAGCCCTCATCTATCCTGATGAATCTTAAATTGGCCTTTTAATGTTATTCCATATTTTTTGAATATTCTTTTCATGATCTCTTTACATCCTTTCTCTGTGGTTAACTTTATTTTCAAGATTATAAACTTTATTTGTAAGTCCTGAAAAATCTTTCTTCAAAGTGGTCTGGTCTACTTGTGATGCTTTCTGTTGAATTTTAATTTTATTTATTGATTCCTTCATTTGGAGGATTTCTTATTGGTTCTTTATCAGAATGTCTACTTCCTTATTGAAGTGATCTTTCCCTTCTTGTATTTTTCTTGATTTCACTCCTTACATTATCTTTTACCTCATAGAACAGTTTATCTATGAACTTTCTAAATTCCTTCTGATATTTTCCACTGTGGTGTCAGTGAAGTCTGTTGTTGAGGCATTTTGGGTTGTTTGGGATGGTCTGCATTTTCATATTGTTTGTATGTCTACACATTATCAATTATGGTTCTGACTTCTTTTAAGTGAAGGACTACTTTTTGAGCTTCTTAAGATCCCTGTGTTGGATAAATATCCAGAAAATGATATTGTAATTCACTGTGTCATTTTTGCTGATCCCAATATCAGCCCCACTTTAAGCGATGCCACTGAGCTTATTTGCTGTAGTCACTTCTGGGCCAGGCCTCATTCTGTTCAACCTTATAAGAACAAAAAGTTGTAGTTGAACTCTGTTGTTTCTCAAGTTCAGGTATATACCTGTGGTAAAGTTCTCTCAGTTCTTTTCCTTCTGTGCCTCCAGTCTGTGCTCTGAGGAGATCTGGAACTGATGGCATAGCTCACTTCCACCATCTTGCTTCTCCACATTATGTAGTTATGTAGTTTTCCAAATGGGAAATGGTTAGATCCTGTGTATCCCCTGAAGCTCACTTACCATGTTCTTGTTACATAATTATGAAAAACTTTTGATAATAAATTGCCTTTTTAAAAATATCAGTAACATATGAGAATGGTTGTCTTACCATATCATTGCCTGTGTAGAATATTATGGTTTTAAAAATAGTTGACAATCTTAAGTGACAAATGATATATTCTTATTATTACAATTATTATTTCTTTGTAACAGTGGGTTTTAATATTTCATGTTGAATATTTTTGCCCACTAGGAAAATAAGCTATCAATAGAGAATTTTTGTGGTGTTTAAAATCCAACAAATGTACATTTTGGTTGACTGCTTAATAGTAAGTGTTAAAATCAATATTCAGTTAATTTCTAATGTGAATATCATCATCATAGAATGAAACTGTGAGATTCAAGACTAAATATGAGATTTACTTAAAATTATACAAAATATAATTGTTTTCAGTGTCATTATAATACAAGAATAATAAGTAGTCTGTTGCTAACTTAACTTTTTGATACTATACTGCATTTTTGCAGTATTAAATAGCTGTTGCCTTTCAGCTGAGATTGATGAAGAAAGATTTTTCTCCAGTCTCCATCAACATAGGTACTGTTGATGGTGTTATCTTATAAGTCATTAAGCTTGCCTTTTTGTAATAGCTAGTTCCTCTTCAATTTCTGGACGTAAAGATTGAACCAGAAGTTATAAGAGTTTTATAATAGTAGTACTATAAGCTAGAGCATTTTTGTGTTGATTATGTTTCTTCTGAATATTTTCAGAATAGATTTGTGATTTTACGGTTTTTATTCTGATATTTTATCTTTTGCTTTACTCCACTTAGGTAAAAATGTCCTTAAATCTTGGATTTAAAAAGTAACAACTAATGAGCTTGACTTTCAAGATAAAATCATCTCTGAATTTTCATCTGTATCTCAGCTCATATCACATGCATAATAATTTAACATCTGCCCTGGAATAGAATGATCTGATCTTACAGCAAGTATAGTAAAAAAATTGTGCATTGTTGTCATAGATGTTTGAGTATTTTTCTTCTGGAGCTTTTTATAAATAAACTGCTTTTGTTTGTTCAGTCAACCTTTTTAACATGTAAGAGTTGATATTGAAGAGTTTTTTTGATATCCCGAAACAGCAGTTCCAAAAACTCTTGTGTTATTAAACTTGTGTCTTGCTGAAAAAGAATGATGACATCAGCCCATTATAGTTCTACTTCAAGTCAGTAATTCTCTACATTTATTACATTCGTTTTCAGTACACACCAATAAACAAAAACAATATGCTTGGAAGTCTACATTAGCCCTAACCTTTATATATCTCGCTTTGTCAATGAAAATTGTGTACACTTTTTTAAAATGTATTTTTGAGTCTAGAAGTATTTTTCCAGCCTAATCCACTATTTTGTTTCCTGTGATGCAGAAATGTCTGCAGTGCAGTGAAGCAGAAACAGTTAAATTTTTTAACAGTTTGCCATGCTATCATACTTAAAAAGACCTCTGATCAAATAATTATGGACAAGATGCAAAAGTACATTTATTAAACCACTTTACCATTGTGTATTAAAGATTATAACTAATGAAAAAGTTTCAGAAACATGTTCTTTTTGAGTGGTTTTCATAGTTTTAGTAGATTTCACTTTTTCACCTACATCTACTAAAAATGAAATCTTACAATAATTTCAACCAGATTTTTGTTTCAATTTTTGGTTGCATTAAAAAAATTCTGTAGGAGTCTGTCTTCCTAAAGCATTCTTGTAAAGCCTTGTTTTGAAATTTGGTGACTAAAAGTAAAATTTGTTCAGGATTCCTAAATTTTTTTCTTTTTTCAATGCTGCAGTTTGAACCCAGGGTCTTGTGCCTGCTAAACAAGCATTCCACCACTGACCTAGGCCTGCAACCTCCCTAATTAAAAAAAAATATATATATATATTATTGTTGCATTATACTTATGCATAATAGTGGGATTCATTGTGACATATTTAGACATGTACATAACATAATTTGGTTAATTTCATTCCCCTCCCCTTTCCCTCCTCTTTCTGCCTGGTCCCCTTCTTCAACTATACTAGTCTCCTTTCTGTTTTCTTGAGAGTCCCCATCACTTTTTTTTTTTTCCTCTGCCTTCTACACATGAGGGAGAATATGACCTTTGACCTTCTGAGTTTGATTTATTTTGTTTGACATAAAGCTCTCAAGTTCCACCATTTTCCTGCAGATGACATAATTTCATTCCTATTTATTGGCAAATAAAACTCCATTGTGTATATATGCCACATTTTCTAAATCCATTCATTCATTGACAGAAACCTAGACTGGTTCCATAATTTGGCTATCATGAATTGTGTTGCTCTAAACGTGGCTAAGCTTGTGTCACTCGAGCATGCTGACTTTAATTCTTTAGGACAAGTACTGAGGAGTGATATAACTAGTCTCCCTAATTATTTTATCTCTGAATCAAACATATTTATCATTCATGTTGTATGCTATTTTTAAGTTTTTCCTTCCTTAAAATTTTGGCTTACCAAAATTGACATTCTGCTTTTAATTCATTCTCAAGAATCTGAAGAATTCCTTAGCAACTTTTTTCTTGAAAACTTCCTGACCTAAAAGGAATAAAATATTCTTAAAGGTTATTTTGTTTAATGTTTTACATTAATACACTGAATAATTATATGGAGATTATACTTTTTATTCTTTTTTTGTTCTGCCTTGCATTGTTTAATTTGCATAAATAAGTTAGGAAGTTAAAAGCATATACTATTTTATTAAACATCATTTGGCTAGTATATTCTTTCTTATTAGCCATCAGTCTTTTTTTACGTATTTTTTCCCACTATTTGAGAGTTATTAATTTTACATATACTTTGTTTTAATTTATTGATAGAATTTCTACATATAAAATATGTAAAGATATTAGCCCTGAGCTAGGCATGATGGTTCACACCTATATTTCCAGACACTTGGGAGACTGAGGCAAGAGGATCACAAATTCTAGGGCAGCCTGAGCAACTCAGTAAGACTCTGTCTCAAAATAAAAAATTAGGAAAGGACTGGGGATGTAGTTCATTGCCCTTGGGTTCAATCCCCCCTTTTGTCCTGGTTAAATTTAAAATGATTACCTACATTAAACATTAGTTTTCAGGCAATACAAGTAAATCCAGGTTGTATTACTATTGTTATGTTAATGAGTTATGATGATTGGCTATACGGTGACATAATCATTGGTATGCATAAGATGTAGGAAGCCAGCAATTCATTTTAAAGTTAGTATTTTGGTCTTCCCTAGACTAAAGCTAAGTAGCAGATGTCTTTTAAAACCCAAAGACAAATCCCTTTTCCTAAATTATTGCATGACTTTAGATGTTCGTCATTTGTTTCCTTATCATCTTTGTGAGACCTTTCAACATTGTCATTTTAATGTGATTTTCTTGCTTAAAAAATAATGGAAAAAAATGTGTTTGGACAGGAAAGCCTAAATACATGCTATTAATTCTTGTGGGCATTTAAAAACATAAAACTCTTCTTAACAGTGTAATTTTATATAAGTAAAAAACATGATTATAAAGTTATTTTGTTTTTTAATTACTTCTTGGTTTTGCACTTTTATAAAACTTTATCTAAAATATTACTAATTGACTGCTAGCCAGATGCTCACTTGGCTGCTGAAGAAGAAGCTAAAAGATTAGAAGAATTGCAAAAGCAGGCAGCACAAGAGAGAATGGAGCAATTTGAAAAGGCACATGTACGGGGTTTCCAAGCCATGAAAAAGATCCATTTGGCCCAAGTAAGAATTAAATTCTACCTGTGATGAACTACCACTACTGCTGCTACTACTTCTGGTAGGCTTATAATAGCATTGCAGAACTGATTAGTGAATGAGCTCAATGAGTAAGGTGTGTGAAGGGTGTTAAATATAGTTCTGATTCATGTAATTTCAAGTTTCTTAACTTCCTTTGCCTTCCTACTTTGACTTCAGATTGGAATACACTATTTTTACTTTCAATGTATTACTGTAAATGTGATGGGCTAACAGATCTGACTCCATGAGAATGTTATAGGCCAGACTCTAAGGGAAATGACTAAAGAGACTCCATTTTGCTCTGAGACTCCATGTTATGTAGGAAATAAGTTTCTCCCATGGGAACACCCTGCCTCTGTACCCATCATCAGTTACTTAGCGTGACTGTTTAATAATATACAATGGCAACTCCTATGTAGTAAAAATTGCTCTCCTTTGACCTCTATTGCTCTTAACCAATGTACCATGTAAATGGTAATTGTGTGGATGTTAGCACCATTCTTTAGTTTGTACCTAGGTAAGGTTCAGTTTGACCCACTTCCCCCTCTGTCGATGATCTCATGATGTTAGTTTGTAATTTTGAATCATAGCAACAAACACTTACGATTGATGTGATTTTTGGTGTAAGAACCCCTACAACCCTGTGGTCGGGGCTGTTCTCCCAATAGCCATTTTTTGGGGCATTGTGTGAGACAGTCAGCTAACCAGCTTAATAAAGACTCTCAAATTTGGACTTCTCAGTGGTGATTGGTCTGTTCTTAAGTTGTATCCCATAACATAAATAATTTACTCATAGTTTTTTTAAGTTCAATCAATCCAGAAATAGCCCAAAAAGAAAGTAATCACTTTTACAATTTAATTGTTTGGATTGCATTTGTGCTTTATTGAGGATTCAATTCATTAAATATTTATTAAGCACTTACTGACTTTGCTTAGTATTGATTGAAAGGTAAAGACATGATCCTTACTATGAAGAAGCTTTAAAAAAGTGACTGTTGTAGACCTGCAAAATAGTATCGTTTCAGCTTCTCTTTTGTCATGCTTATGGTTCAGTTACTGCTTATTTTTTAAACATAGTATAAAAATTATTTTGTTAAAGGCCTCATTTTGTTTCCTGAATTTGACTAATGAATTTGGATATTTTAAACATTCACTTTGGGGATGAATTTTTAAGCACTTCCATAGAAACTAAATGCTTATCTTGTGAAAGTTTTATTTGTATGGTTTGGCCTAAACTATGACCTTTTCCCTTAAATTATAGGCTTTTGTAAACTGAAAGTGTATATGACTAAAATAACTATGTCTGAATTATTATTATTATACTTCTAAGGCTTAAATCTATAGAAAAAAGCATGAAAAGCAATCATAAATTAAACACATTCTTCAATAAGAGCAATACTGTTTTAGTGGTTAAGAAAGTAGACTTCACAATCAGTTTGTCTGAATTTACCTCTCTTCTTTACTCCTTGACTCTTTGACCTCAGGCAAGAATTTAACCTCTCTGAGCTCTATTTCATCATCTCTGTAATGAGGATTAAATGAGTTTAGTAAAGCCCTTAGAAATGTGCATGGAATTTCTTAAGCTTACAGTAGATGTTAGTGATCATGGTCATTGTTATTATAAATTAATACAAGTAGAATAATGTAATGATTTCAAGGAGCCAGAATATTATACTTAATCAAAAATTTTTTAAGTTAGTGAGATGATATGAATCATAATGTAAATGAAGAGAATTTGTTAATAATTTTATTCTTTTTCAAACTTAGTCAAAAAAAAAATCATCCCCAAACGAGAGAATATTTAAAACTTTTCAAAAGAATAAGTGATATGTATATATCATCACTGGACAACCATTTTTGTAGCAGGCCTTCTCCACCTTATTGTAAACATGTTGCTTTCAACAGGAATGGTCATCTAAAGCTGTGTAGTCTTACTGCTAATAGTGGGTTTCCTTTTCCCTGTCTGAACCTTTTTGCTGACGACCCTGTTGTGGTCTGGGACTTACTTCCTGCTGGAGTCTGTGGGAACTAGTATTTGGCCTCTGTCTGCCTCTCAGTTTAATCTTTTTGCCTTTACTTGCCCTTGCCATCCATGCCTTAGCTATAGTGAGCTGTGCACTGTTCCTGAATACTTCATGCCTTCGTCTTCACACCTGTGTACTGCAGTTGTGTCCTCTTACTTCTGCTCCTTCTTTACCCACTTTTATCTGACTAAATTCTTATCCCAAGGACTTAAAGTTCTATCTTCCTTCTCTCTCCTCTTTACCCTATACCACCAATATTCAGTTAGGCAACCTCACTAAAATGCTCTGCTTCAACTTTCATATTAGCCACACTCTATAGGAACATTCAGGTTCCTTTAATCATGAGAAATCATAAGCATATGGAATAAGAAGCCACAGTCACTCCACAGTCACTCTGGATCTTAGTGCTTCCTTGAGACAGGTATATGGAGAACTGGACCACAGTACATTGCAGGAGTCATGACAAATTAAATAGAAATGACTTCATGACTTCCCCCAGAAAGGAGAACTCTAACTGGCAGAAGCTTTATGGCCTAACCAGTACTACCTTCTCATAGTACTAAAATAATGCTAGCTGTTTGTTGTCTCACTACTAAGCTAGGGTTGAGATTTTTTCCCCCCTGGCATTCTTCATAGTATCTGGCATTCAGCAAATATTTGTTGAATAGTAGGAGAGAGGATGGAACCCCAGGCCCTGTTTCTCACAGTTTCCTCACTTTCCACTCACTGTTAATATAACTATCCAAAGTTTGACTCAACTGTTATAATCCTTATTCTTAAAGAATCAAGAGAAATTAATGAAAGAACTCAAACAGCTACAACAAGAGGACCTGGCACGTAGGAGACAGACTGTAGCACAGATGCCACCACAGCTAGTTGAACTTCCATACAAGCGCAATGAAATGAAAGAAGACTGGCAGAGAGAGCTGGAGTTCGCTTTTGAAGATATGTACAATGCAGACAGGAGTAAGATATTTTTAGCAGGACTTTTAAATGTTTTGGTGGGAAAATAATATTTGTGATGATAAAGCAGTTTTTATCTTGAAATGTTCTCAGTTTGAAAGAGGATGTCATATTTTAGATTTAAAAACTATGATGACCTTTAAAATTTTATGATCAGCTAGGTACAGTGGTGCATGCCTGTAATACAAGCAATTCAGGAGTCTGAGGCAGGAAGATCCCAAGATCAAAGCCAGCCTCAGCAACTTAGGGAGGCTGTACGCTGCTTAGCGAGACCCTGTCTCAAAATATAAAAAGGGCTGGGGATGTGTTTAAGTACCCCTGGGTTCAATCCCTTGTACCTAAATAAATAAGATAAAATAAAATTTTATGTTCAAATTCCTTTTAATCATTTTGGAATGGAAGCATGTTTTTTTTTTTTTTTTTTTTTTTATTTAAAGAGGTGAAAGGAAACCTGATTTTGCATCTTGAACCAGAACCTTTGCCTGCTGTGACTGATCAGATCCAAGATGAAGAACTGGATCTTTCAATAGAACAAGAAAATGCAGATGAAACTGAGAACCTTCAAGGAAAAGAAACTGAAATAATATCTTCTAGTGAAACAGATGGTAAAAGCATCTTCTAAGCTGAATATTACAATATTTCACAGAGAAAAATGTGAATCATTTGCCCCCAGGAAAATCTGGTGTGATTTAAGTGTAAATTATATCTAATGCTGATGGGAGTAGTGGCAGGATGAAATGATGTTTTCATATATCTGTCATTAGAGATCTGCTTCATATATGTGGTAGGAAAGCTGTTGTATTTGTACATATGTACAGGTACTTTGGAGTTGTTTAGGTTATTGAATGAGATGCCCAATTTTGAATTGAGTCAGGTTTTTTTTTTTTAATTTTAGCAAATCGTCTTTTGTTTCATTACTACTGGGTACCTCATGTATCACTCATGAATAGCACAAAATTTGCTCTCCTAAATTTCATCTTTATCTCCAACATCCTGAACTTTTTAACTCGCTTAAAACTGAGTGTCCAGCAATAAATTTATCATCATATTTTACTTACATCTTATCTTCCTACCTTCCGCATATTAGTTATTAATGGTACCGTAGTCTACAGTTATTAAGCCAAACCAATGGGAGTTACCTTTAACACTTCCCTCTTCTACTTCACATCTCCTTAAAGTCCAAATCCTTTTCAGTGAATTGCCCTCTTTTTTTCCCCCATGTCTCTCCTGGTATTACCCTTGTTTCAGACATCAAAGTTTTTCTTGTCATCTGCACACTACATTGTGGATATAGCCCTTGGATGTTGCAACTTTATGTAGGTCTCTTATTAGACTCCTTAGGTGGGGTCTCTAGGCTTTATCCTTGTGAAGGATATTCAAAAAAGTATAAGGCTATTCAAAAAGTATAAGGTTATTGGGTTTGGCTTTGGCATAAATTTGGTGGAAGATGGTTTCAGGGCTCAGGTTGCATTTCTAGGTTTCCACTTAAATTATGTTTCTGGCTTCTGCCAGATCAGCAAGGTCTTTAAAAAGATATTTGTACTATTTCATCCAGCTTTTTTACTTATTTTCATTGGGGGTATCATTCAGATCTCTAGTTTGTCAGAATTGGAAGTTCTGAAGAGATAGTTACTCTTAAGTTCCTACAGATTCCATTTTAGGATTGCTGACTTCATGTTATCAGATCCTTTCATTTTTCAAAAAGCAAGGGAACTGGGCATTGTGGTGTACATCTGTAGTCCCAGTTACTTGGGAGACTAAGGCAGGAGGGGCTTGGGCCCAGGAATTCAGAGCCATTCTGGACAACATAGTGAGATCCTATCTTTTTTAAAAAGGCTAGAAATTCCATTGTTTATTAAATCCTTATTTTAAAATTTTAGCAACTAATCCATTTTTTTCATAATGAATGGGTCACAGACTGATGGTGATTAAAAGAAGCCAGGCAGAAAATATTTCTCAAGTATATGATTTCCATGTTTTTATGAAATTCAAAAGCAAACAAAAAACATGCAAAAACTAATCCGTGACTTTAAGGTTAAAATAGTGGTTGTTTTCACAGCATATTGACTGGAAAGGATATGAAAGATACTCCTAGGTGCTAGAAATGTTTTATATAATGATCTGGATGGTGTTACATAGACATATCTGTAAAATTCATTGAATTATATGTACAAGGTTTTGTGCATTTTATTGTTAATAAGTTATAACTCAGAAAAAAATTATTCTTTAAATGTGGATCATACAGAAGTACAGTTGGCCAGTTTTCAACCTTGGTAGATATTCTTAAATTTTATTCTTTAATTAAGCTAAATAAATATGTATTTGCATCACAATCTCTGCAGAGAATTATTAGTTTAGTACTAAGTTTTAGCCTTGAACTGTCAGTCTATATGGACAAATATTTGAATTGTTATTACCTTGTTTTTTGATAACCAAAGGGATTTCTTTATGAAGGTAGATGGAAGAGAAAGTTTCCCCAGAGAGTACAAAGAATAACTTGGGAGCAGTTGATTTGCTCTTAAGGTTATAGAGCGATGATTTCCTCTATAGCCTATTAAGAAGTATAGAACCATGTTTGTGACCATACTCTAGCACAGAATATAGAACCTTACAGCATGTATTTCAAAAACTAACCTTACCCACAAGTTAATTAGGAGATATGCAGTCTGTCATCATTTAGCAAGCAAAATAAACATCTTTAGCTTAAAATCTGTGTTAGCATGCATATTATAGGAAAATAGTGAATTTTGGTACCTTTATTATTTAAGTTGAAAAAATCATTCCTGGTTGTAAAATTGTTTGAATCAAATAGCATTGTTGTATTACTGCAAATTGTAAATAATGTTGTTCTTTTAAGTAGAGATTATAGCTGTAATTGTATATAAAGATAGAACAATTAGTATATGATAGATACTGAATAAGTTGTTTTTGTTCTTTGGGTTTTTGTTCTTGTTTTTTCTTTTAGTCACCTTGGCAATGAAGACCCAAGAGGTTCCTTCAAGAATTCTTTTTAAAAAATTGTTAAATAGGATTCAAAGCCAAAAATCTCTCTGGACAGTTAAATCCATGTCTGAGGATGAAAGTGAAATGATTACGACTATTAGTGAAATTGAGAGTAGAGCACCAACAATTGAATCAGGAACGATTGCCAGTGAAGAAAGAATATCTTCTGAGCAGGACCAAGGTGGTTGTCTTCAGTAGTCTTATTTGTGTAGCACATAAACCCTTCTTAAGTTGTTCAAAATTATGCTCAAACTTGAAAAATAAAAGACTAGAGGTCAAAATTAAGAAACATCATCCCAGTACATGAAGGCAACAAATGTTGAAAACCTTAGTGAATATCTTAGACCACTTTCAATGTATTATTTTGCTTATTTATTTATTCATTTACATGTTCGTATGTTTGTATTTATAAATTCCAATGTTAACTGATGAACCAAAATTATCCAGTACCCTATCACTGAGACATTTAGCTGTCTCTCATTTTGGCTGGGTATTTCTAGTGAATCCTTTGCCCACATCTTTTATTTCCTTAGAAAGGGGTTTTGAAAGAAGTAGTTCTTAATGAAAAACAATGTTTATGACTCTTTGAATGTGCTCTGAATTTCTTTTACATTCCCACTAGAGATTTGGCCTCTTTTAATTGTAAAGAATTTTTTTGGTTATAAATTGGCTATTTATTTAGTATATTGAAAACTAGGATAATAAGTAGTTAAGTGAGATTTAGTATATTTTTAGAAGTTACAAAGATCATACTAACAATATCTTCTTCAATTATGTATGAGCAAATGAGAATTGGGAAGATATAACTCCTCTTTGTTTCTTAGAGTTTTATCTTTTGGATTCTTTGAAAGACATGATTAAATCGTATGAAAATGTTTTGCTCGCAGGCTTTTGAGAGAAGCGACTTATAGTCTGTATTTCAGTGTTGAATTTTATACTCGGTATATTAGGAAGCCTTGAAATGTGTCCTTCAGTTGGTCTTTTCACTCCACCCTCTCTTGGTTTTCCTTTCTCACTGGTTCCTCCTTTGTGGTTTCCTTTGCTATTTATCCATTTACATAACCACTAGCCATTACCTCTAGAACTTATTCCTCAAATATTTTCTGTGTATCAAAAATTCCTACTTGGGAGGCTGAGGCAGAAGAATCTCAAGTTCAAGGCCATCCTGGGAAACTTAATGAGATGCTGTCTCAATAAAATTTTAAAATGGACTGGGAATGTAGCTCAGTGGTAGAGTGCTTGCCTAGCATGTGCAAGACCCTGTGCTCAATCCCTAGTACCAAAAAAATCCAAACTCCCTAGTTCATCACTAATGTCAAACTATATGTTATCATCTATATACCAATGTCATTCAAAGTGCATGTTTTTGAGGTTGCCCTCCCTTTGAATTTAACTCATTTAACTATCTTATTTCATGTCTCCCCTAATATATCTAACATCTTAAATTTGTTTCAAACTGAACTCTCAGTATCCTCCCTTACCCTGTAACTGCCTTTCTTTTGTTCTTTCACAGTTCAATAACTGGCAATATTTTAATTCCTTTGATCAAGCCAGAAAGTTTATTGTCATTCTGGTTTCCTTTGATCATATCTGACATCCAAACCCTCAGTAAATCCAATTGGTCCTGTCTTCAAAATAATCCAAAACCCAACCATTTCTCACCACCTGCCATCCCAGTATAATCCACATCTATATTCTAGTGAAGATTCTTGTAGTAGTCTGCTATCTTCAACTTCTGCAACTACCTGCTGGAGTCTGGTCACAGAGTGATCCTGTTAAAACATCAGTCAGCTCATGTCATTCTTCTGGGTTAAGCTCTCCAATAACTAGCTGTTTTGCTTACAGTGACTTCAAAGCCCCTTACAATCTTCATATCATATTCCCATGCTTACTGTTGATTTGACTTCATTGCTACACCTCCCTCCCCAAACAATGTGTTGTAGATGACAACTTCCTTGGCTTCCTCACTCTTTCTCTCAGACCAAACATAATGGCTCATATGGTCTTTGCAGTTGCTCATCCTTTTGACCAGAATTCTCTTGTCTTAGATATTCCATGATTTACTCCCTCACTTCCTTCATGCATTTATTCAACTACCATGTATAAAATTTTACTCTCCCCCTCCCCAGTCGCATTCTCACCTTCTTTACTCCCCACTCCTATAACCCACTATTTCTCCATAGCTCATACCAGTGTCTAACAGGCAATAAATTTACTTTCCTATTTTGCTTATTTTTCTTAACAGATACCCTTCTCCGTCCTACCCATGAAGGTAAGAGCTTTGTTTTGGTTATTGCTGGATCCTCAGAGCTTAGTGCCTTGTATAAAAGGTGCCCAGTTAATATTTATTGTATTAGTTGAATAGCTTAAAGCAAGAGAAATCCTGGAAGAAATCTTTTAGGGGAAAGAATTCAGTGAGAAAGAGGTCTAATAAGATCACCTGAGGGATTTTGGCATCTAGAAGATGGCTAGAGAAGAGACGACAGTAAAGTTATTAAAGGCGAATGACCAGAGAAATAGAAGAGAATGGGGTGTCGGAATCCAGAACAAAGGAACTCTAATATTCAGTCCATAACAAAGTTATTTCAGAAGGGGCCCTGTTTGGGTAGACTTTCTCTATTCTCACCTTGCTTCATTCCTCCCCTTATTTGACTATACCCCATGTACATGGATATCTTTCAGTTCCTTGAATGAGCTAAGTTGTTTTTATCCTCACAGGGCCTTTCATACCTGCTAATCTGTTTGGATTGGTCTCTTATACCTCCCCACATACTTTATCTGCTTGATACTTCCTCACCTTTCAGGCATATGCTTAAAGATCATTTCCTCAGAGAAATCAAATCTGAAAATCTGACCCACTAATCTAATGTTATCTTTATTCTATTATATAGCCCCTTGTTTTTCTTACAGAATACCAATCATTATTTCTACCTTTATAATTTTTTTCTGTGATAATTATGTTTCTGTCTTCTTACTCAACCTGGAAAACTTCCTTGAGGTCTTTTTTCATTCACCAGATGTCTCCAGCATCTAGCATGTGAGTAGGTGCCAAATGAAAAGGTGAGAAAGTAAATGGGTGCTCCATGCAGAAGGTCTAGCTACCCTTATAAGAATAAACTGCTTTAAATTTCTTCTCTGCTTTGGTTTCACAAATAATAAAAAATTCTAGGTTGAAATGCATGAAAGATATCCTGACATTTCTTTAGCCTCTTTTTTAATATTGCTGCATGCTTATTCTACTTCTTTTTATGCTTTTCCATTGTATTTGAAAACCGTGTCAGCATACCTTTTTAAATGGTTCTTCACTTTTTCCTTTTTCTTACATTTAGTCTTTCATTTTTCTTATTATATTAACTTTGAATAATACAAATGGAAACATATCTGGTCATCAAGAGGGTGACTGGACCTTAGCCAGGTGAGATGGCACATGCTTGTAATCCCAGTGACTTGGGAGGCTGAGACAGAAGGATTGCAAGTTGGAGGCAATCCTGGGCAACTTAGCAAGACCCTGTATCAAAATAAAAAGGGTTGGGGATGTAGCTTAGTGGTAAAGCACCTCTGGGTTCAATCCCAGTACCAAAAAAAGGTGATGATTGGATCTGTAAGTTCAAATGAACCAGATTTGTGTTAGTTTGCCCTCTTTAAGCTTGACTGATAGTATAGTCATAATAACAATGATATTATCTATTACAGTTGTTGGAAGTGACATACTGACAATTGAGTCTGGACCACTTACTAGTGAAGATAAATCACTTTCAAGCCAAACAGATGCCAAAAAGGAAGAAGGTATTTTTTTTTCATAACTTAGATTAAATTCTTTAACTCTTCACATCTTTTTCCAGTAAAATTAATGTAATGAATGAATGGAAGGGTATTGATAATAGTGTCAGAATTCTAATTATTAAAACTTATTTTGTTGTGGGGATTTTCACAGAAATAAATGTAGTTCCACTTGTCGCGTCTCTAACTCAGAGTTCAGTTCTACTTCATCCTCAAGAAGAAGCAGTCAGAGTTAGAATGTCAGCAAGGCAGAAGCAGGTAAATGGAAATATATATATATTTTTTTTAAATATTATTTTTATGGTTTTTCTTCTCCTAGGCCCTCCAGCTTTGTTTGACCTGTGTAATTTGTCTTAATATCTGGCTGTTTTTGATAGCATGTTTTCCACCTTGTGTTACACAAACATTCAACTGATGAAATGCATTGTCTTTACTTGTGCTATTCATTTGACCCTTACGGTGTCTGCTTTGCATTTTATGCTTTTATATATATCTTATATTCCCTATAAAGTTTATAAGGGTTTTTTAAAAAGGGAATTGTCTTCTTTAAAATAATTTAATTTATTCTACAAAATATTTGATATAATCCCTTGTACACAGTAAGTGCTTGATAAATATTTGTTGATTTAATGAGTCTTTGTCATGATATTAGACACTAGATGGGCTTTATAACCTTCCAAATTTTTTGAAAAGTAATATTTTAGAGGAAAAATTTTAAGTTCAACCTCCTTAATTGTAAATTTGGTCTCTCTTCTACTTTTAATAAATGATTTCTTTTATATACAGATTACCCTGAAGGAGGCTAAATTATTACTAAACCAGTTTATAGGTATAGTTTTTACAGAAATATAACTGGGGAGTGAGAATTCTATGAGCTGGTATTTATTCTCAGATATTCTAGAACAGTATTGTCCAATAGGACTTTCTGTGATGATAGAAATGTTCCATATCTGTCCAATGTGGTAGCTACAAGCCCCTTGAGCTGTGAGTCCTTAAAGTGGCTAGTGGCAAGCTGAAGTACTGAATTTTAAATTTTAATTTTAATTCATGTAAATGTAAATAGTGATGTGTATTGACAATACAGTTCTAGAAGTGCTACAGAACTGTAAACAGTGTAAATTCAGTGGATCCTAGGTGTGAGGGAAAGTGAGATAAGGACAGGAACTCCACGCTATATAGCCACTATTGCCTAATTAGGTATAAGTAAAGTATCAGGTCAAAACATTTTTTATTTTGAAAACAAGATCATTCTTCATTATCTCCAGTACAAATGTTCCTCTTTGTAAAATACACCTGTGCCTTTTCTCACTTACTTAGTCAGTATTTCTGTGTATCAGGAACTGTACCAGTTGCTACATTTGACAGGCAACAAAACAGACTAGTCCTTTGGCTTCTAGGTAACTTCTCTCTTAATGGGTATTCCTAAGAAATCAAAGTGCTATGGGGGGGTTTCAATATTTAATTTCTTCAGCCATTCATACTGGGAACAATGTAAAATTAAAGATATAAACACAGAATTTGACCATTCTTCTTATTGCTCCTCTGGAGAACGTTCTTAAGTGGGATCAGTATTTCCTTGTACTCCCATAAAACAGAAATAGTTAATGTGTTTACTCCTTCTTAAACTTTATACTTCTTTTCATTTTTCTTTTCCTCCTTTCCCATCTCCCACTCCTACCCTTCCTTTAACAGTGCCACTAACATAGATAAAACACCACTTACTTGTGGACAATAGGTATTCTTGGTGATGAGAACTATTTCTTGTTACTGTAATGTGTATTAACTTTTCTTTTATATGAGTTTGTTGTTAATAGACCAATAGTATTTTTATTACCTAGATAATGGAAATAGAAGAGCAGAAACAAAAGCAGTTGGAATTACTTGAACAAATTGAACAACAGAAGTTAAGATTAGAAACTGATCACTTCAGGGCTCATCTAGAAGAAGAAAAAAGAAAAAAAGCTCAACACACTGGGGTAGGATGCCAGAAATCTTATCACTGCATAAATCACTGGGGGGGAAGTATTGAAAATATGAACAGTTCTAGCATTCAAAAAAGTAAAATGCTAATTTTTACTTAGTCATTTAATAATGTATATATAAAATAAGTGTTTGCAAACCTAATGGCTTTCTTTTAGTTTCTATGGGATGCCAGAGTGGATATGACTGGTTTGTATGTAGTGTATATGTGGAACTTTTAGATTTGAAGGAGAATGGTGAATTACTTCATTTCTTACTTCTTATAAAAGTACCAGTCTTCTATCAAAAATATATATATATATATATGGAATTTTACAACTGTAGAACTTGAGTTTATATAGGATACTTTAGCCTGAATTTGCCTTTTAATTTGTTGCTATCTTTTATTAGGTTGGCACTGCTCCTACATCATGCACTGTGGTTGCTGATGACAACAGTCATAGGCAGATGATTCACAACTATCAACAACAGCTTTTACAGCAAAACAGGTATTGGCTAGGGTATCATTTCTGTGTGACAGTATGCTACATCTTTGGAATTTATTTATTTGGTTTGTATGAGGATCTAACTGGAATTCTCTTAGAACTTGGCTTGTAGATTTCTAAGGGTAGTACAGTGTTGTTCCTTTTCCACCATGATTGTGACCAACCCTAGATTGCTGTTTTGTTGTTGTTTTTAAATTTAATGTACAAACACTTGAAAATGTAGGTCTTTTTTTTTTTCATTAAAAAATAATATTTGTTTTTTTGTGTTTGTTTTTGGTAGGTTACATAGGCAATCTGTTGAAACAGCCAGGAAACAATTACTTGAATATCAAACTATATTAAAAGAAAGGTACCCATCCACAGCAGCTACATCATTGATTTCTGATCCTATCATATCAGTACCACCATGGAAATTTGAAAAACCCACTGCTATATCAGAGTGCTGGGATCAAAGTCAGAGTCCTAACAAATATCAGCCTATGCAATCCATACAGCTCTCCAAATTAGAACAAGATCATATTCAGGTACCAAGACAAAATAACTTTCCACAAAGACAGGTAAAAACAACAGGAATATTAAGCACTTCAGACGTTTTAGCCAAGCAGTCTTTGGAATCACAAAAACATCTAAGACAATCCTCTCAGACCAAAACACAACAGAGTGACTATAAATTGATCCCAAAAGTTTCTCATATACTTTCAAGAGATTTGTCACATGATAAGCCAATTATATTGCAGGATACTAGAAAAATATTGGAAACATTTAGGGCAACAACTTTTCAGACTTTAGATTCCCAGCAAATGGTATCAGAGAATAGTGAAACTATATCTTCCAAGCCTACTGAAATGTCTTCATTCCTGCCTGAGTGCTCTTTTAGTAGTCTTCCTGTTAAAGTTGAATCTGGAAAAATTCAGGAAACTGTGAGCAAAAGTTCAGTTTCTGTAGGCCATTCTGTAATCAGCCAAATGCATGATCGACCTTTGTCATCCCCAGAGACTATCACAACCCAGCAAGGTAATTTGAAGGCTCTCCAAAAACAGTTAGAACTACAGAAGGAAGTCCTTCAGGCAAGACAGGAAGCTCAGGAACAATTGCTTTTGTCCAAACAGAAAGAATTGGAAGAGCAGATTGGACGCTCTGTATTCCTTCCAGTGGTAGATCCAGATGCAGTTACTTCACTGCCTTCTGCCAAAGCTGAATCAGGGAAAATCCAGGAATCCTCTCCAACCAAGAATACTGCTGCACTTTCCTCAGTTGATCCTGTGATCCCACTGTTTCAGGATAGGCTTTTGAGTTTTTCACAGTCTATCACATCACAGCAAAATAACACTAAACCTCACCAAGAACAGTTGAATATTCAAAGGGATAGCCTTCAGGCTAGGCGGGAAGCCCAAGAAGTTTTACTTGTACATAAGCAAAGTGAATTGGATGGAGAAATAAGTTATGTACGGGCCGAGCCGCCTTCTCTGCCATATCGGGTAACTCGGCATACATGTTCTTCACTACCTTTTACAGACAGGAAATCTGGGAAAATCCAGGAGCAGCATTTCTCTAAGAATGAAAAAGGAGTTGTCAGAAACCAATCTGAAATCCCAGAATCTCAGGATGGGTTTTCGAGTTTTCTACAGCAATTCCGGCCTCTGCATGATAATTTGAAGTTGCTCCAAGAACAGCTGACTACACAGAGGGATACTCTTCAGGCTAGACATGATGCTCAGATGGACTTACTTTTCCTCAGACAAAGGGATTTGGGGAATGATAAGTCTGGCCAGATGAGTTCTTCATACTCAACAATGGTTGCTCAACATTCAGATGATTTGCAAATTTCTGCTAAAACTGAGCCAAGGGGGATTCAGAAACTTTATTTATCTGAGGAGGAGAGTATAACTTCCTCTAGTGATTTGATGATCCCAACTCTTCAGGATAAGCCTCTCAGTTTTCCATACCACAACCTGCCACCAGAAGAAAATTTGACAACATTCCAGGAACAGTCACACATACAGAGGGTAATACTTGATGCTAGACAAGAAACTCGGGAATTTGTACCCAAACAAAGTGAATTGAAGAGAAAAATTTCTTCTGAACAGACTGGTATGTCTTCATCTATATCCCAGGTACCTGAATCTGAAAGATCACAGGAGTTTATGTCAATTAAGAGTGACAGTACAGTTCCCTTAAGCCATTCTAAGATCCCAAGACGTCAGGAAAGATTTTTGAGAATTTCAAAACATATACTACCTCCACAATATAATTTGGAGGAGCACCAAGAATGTCTAGACACAGAGAAAGAGGACTTTCATTTCAGTCAGAAAACCCAAGAAAACACATCTTCTGAACAGACTGGCTTGTCTTCGTTCACATCCCAGTTAAGACAACTTTCAGTTACTTCTTTACCTTCTGTTGACTCTGGTACAATCCAGGAACCTCTTTCAACAGAGAGTGATAGTAAAGTTCCATCAAGGCATTTACAGGTCTCAGAATTGCAGGATAGACTTATGAAGATATCACAACTTATCCAACCTCAACGAGATAATCTGAAGGCAATTCAAGAACAGTTAACTACACAGAGGGAAGCCTTCATTCAATCTAGACAGGAAGCTCAGAAAGAAATGCTTTTACATAAGCAGAGTGGATGGAAGGGAAAGATATCTCCTGAGCAGGCGGGTACTTCTTCACCACTGCCAACACAGCATTCATTTGCTGAAAGAATCCAAGAAGTTTGTCCAACTATCAGTGATAGTACAATCTCCTCCAGTCATTCTGAGATGCAAAATTTGCCTGATAGGCTCTCGGGTTTATCACAACCTATTTTAACTCAAGATAATTTGATTGCACTTCATGAACAGTTGAATGCACAGACAATTTCCTTTCCTTCTATTGAGAAAACTCAGAAAGAGTTGGTGTTGCCCAGACAACGTAAATTTGAGGAAAAGGTGTCTTTGGAGGATTTTATCCAGCCTCACCATGGTGATTTGAAGGTTCTTAAGCAGCAGTTAGATATACAAAGGAAAGCTGTTCAATCTAGATGGGAAGTTCAGCAGCAGGAAGAACTGCTTTTGCAAAGATTAAGTAAATCAGAGAAAAGGGTATCATCTGAGCAGATTAGCTCCTCTTCATTCTTTTCCCAGGTAACATTGCCTACTACTGACTCTGAAAGAATGCAGAAGTCCTTTTCAACTGAATTTGATAATGAAACCCTGAGGTCACAGGACAGGCTTTTGAGTTTTTCACAGACTGTTCTGCCTCAGCAAAATAATTTGACAGCACAGTTTTACTTAGAAAGGGACATGGTAAATTCTAATGAAAAACCTCAGGAAGAACTGCTTTTAAACAAACAAAGTCATTTAAACAAAAGTGAATCTGCTGAGCATGGTGTCTCTTCTTTGTTTCTGTCTAAGGAAATAGAGCATTCATTCATTCCACTACCTTTTGCAGAACCTAAGTCTGAAAGCATTTCTGAATTGTATCTACCTAAAAATGAACACCCAACTCCCTCAAGTGGTTCTGCAATTCCAAGATTTCCGTATAGACTTTCACAGCCTATCTTAGCTCAGCAAGATAACATGGATCTTCAGAAGCAGTTGGATCTACAAAGAGAAGTTCTGCAACATAGCCAGAAAGCCCAGGAAGAATTGCTTTTACAGAGACAAACAGCACTGCAACAGCAGATCCAGAAACATCAGGAGACTTTGAAGGATTTCTTTAAAGACAGTCAGGTATGTTTTAAGCTTAAACACCTAAGAATTAAACAGTGTAGCCAGTCACAGTGGTGCACACCTATAATCCCAGCTGCTTAGGAGACCGAGGCAGGAGGATCATGAGTTAAAAGCCAGCCCCAGCAACTTAGCGAGGCCCTAAGCAACTCAGCGAAACCCTATCTCTAAATAAAAAATAGAAAAAAGCGCTGGGGATATGTCTCAATGGTTAAGTGCCTCTGGTTCAATCCCTGGTACCAAAAAAAAAAAAAAAAAAAAAAAAAAAAAAACCAAACAAAAAACAGTGGAGGGCTAAACCTGACTCAGTTTTGTTCCTGGGCCTACAAGTTTTTAGTTATTGAGAATAAGTGTTTTGATCTTAACTGTACTATAATTTCCTACCGTACACAACATGGAAATTAAAACAATAAATGATCAATCTCTCATGTTGTTTATGAGATTATTTGAAACTCAACTAATTTAAATGCAAATATCACAAAAGAATATAGATTCTTATTTGAGGTTTGTTATAATGGGTTTTAAGTCTATCATAGATTAAAATTGTAAAAATAAACTGTTTAGTAGAATTTTTCTTAGGTATTAACAGACCTTGTACTCTTATGTATAGCACTTTGTTCACATTTATATATGGATCAAAATCAGTACTACTTTCTTAAGGGACATTATTATTGTCTGATGTTTAAGCTGGCATGATTTTGGGCTGATGGAAAGCTGGACTTGTGACTTGGGTTTGAATTGTTGGCAGGACTTACAGTCACTCAAATTTATAATTTATCCCATGGGAAGTGAAAGTGTGCCTTCCAAAATATGAATGTATCCATTTTATTTTAAAAGGCCACTTCTAAAACTTATTATTTAGTGTAAACAGTTCTACAGATCTTTGATGTCCAGGAGAAGCTTGAGTTAAGTGAGTTCAGGAGGAAAATTAATAAGAAGGAAAAACAGGGGAATACTCAAGTATAAACTCTTAGTGAGAGGAACAATGAAGACTTAAGTTTTAGTTGGGTGCTAAGCATGGTTATATTTTTTTAAAGGGAATATTGCCCTTTTAATGTTGGAAGCCTATCGCATTTTTTTATCTGGAGAAAATTATAATAGTGTAAGTAATGGAACTATTTATTTGGTTAAGTTTCTAATTTAAGAAGAAAGATGTAGATATTAGGAATTTTTCTCATGATTCCTCAACTTTGTCATCCCCACCCCCATCTGCCCACTCTTTCAGGCAAGTAAGCTCACAGTTGAAAATGATTTAAAAATGCAGAAGATGGAGCAGCCCAGAGAGTGGCTTCCTCATATCCAAGACCTAACAAGAGATGATCAGCAAAGCATTAGTCATGCAGATAAGAGCAACTCTGATGATAGCTGGTTGATTTCTGAAGATGTTAGTGCCAAGCAAAGCAGTAAGATGATTGCATTTTATTGTAATTATTCTACTGATTATTCTTTGCTTTTATCCCCTGAAGTTTGCTGGTTGTAGTATGTTAATAGATTTTCATCATGCCTACCTTTGTCCTTGACCTGATAGGCAAGCATCTGGACAAAGAACCAGGTAGAAGAGTCTCAAAGCCACCTGTAGCCAGAGTTAAATGTGGATTAGATTTAAACCAACATGAACTTAGTGCTATACAAGAAGTAGACTCTCCACCTAGTGGCCGAACTTCTATACCAGGTAAACAGATAGTTTGATAAGATAAAAAGATATTTTCATGGTTTGTCAGTTTTCTACATTCTTTCAGGATGCTAAAATTTGTCAGAGAGACTTAGTTTTTGAGTACTTTTGAAACTGGTTTTACATAAATAGTATTTTTGTAATAATACCTCTTGGACGTAAAAGAACTGTGGCATTGGGTAAGTAGTGTATCTTATATGTGAGGAAAACCAACTTACTGCAGACAAAATTCTTTGATATTCTGTATTCTGACACTCCTAGTCTCTCTGCTTCCGTTCTTGTCTGCATTCTAAACTTGTTTCTTATTTGTTCTGTTTTCTCTTTTCCCTTACTGCTTTTCTACTTTAATATTTTTCACTACTCTTTTCCTGTATACTTTCATAGGATAATTATGACACTTAAAATCCTGGCTTTAAGGACAGTTAGAACAGATGTATTTCTTCACCATACTTCTTCCTACATCTAGTTACTGGGAAATATTCATTTCTGCAATATTTTGTGAGCAGTCCTATTTGAATTTCATAATTATTTTTAGATTTCAGACTTACCAAATAATTTTCTTGATCACATTTATCAAAGCATCTTTTAAGGAGGAAATTGGCATCTTTAATGATAATATTATAATGTTAATACTGACTGTTTTGGTCTTCAGCCATAAAGTATTGTGTCTTTATTTCTTACTGTTTAGAAGAATTAAGGAAGATAGAGATTCAGAGTAATCCCCTTTTTTTATACTTTTATTAGTACATTATAATTACGTAGGATTTACTTTGATATACTCATACATGCATAAAATTTGATTTGCTCCATTTCAGTCCCCGGTGCCTTCTCTTTCCTCCCCTCCCACCTAACTCCTATTCTCCTTCCTCTACTCTACTGGTCTTTCTTCTATTTATTTATTTACTTTTATTATTTGGTCCTTTATAAATACACAAAAAGATGGAATTCACTATGGTATATTTATACATGTGCATAGTATAATGTTATCAAATTCATTCCATATTTCCTCCCATTTTCTATCCCTTTTCCTCCTCAGTTCCTTTTTCTGCTCCACTGATCTTCCCTCTATCCTTATGATATTTAGTCCCCAACCCCTGTACTTTTTTCTCCTTACTTTACTTTTAACTTTCCCATGAGAGAAACATTTGACCCTTGATTTTCTGATTCTGGCTTAATTCACATAGCATATTTTTCATTTCCATATTTTTACCAGCAAATGCCATAATTTCATTCTTCTTTATGACTGAGTAAAACTCCATGTGTACATATATGACATTTTTCCTAATCTGTTCATCTATTAAAGGGCACCTGGGCTGGTTGCATAACTTGGCTATTGTGAGTTGCACTGCTGTAAACACAGATGTGGCTGTTTCACTATAGTATACTGATTTTAATTCTTTTGGATAAATACCAAGGAGTGGGAAGGCTGGGTTATGTATGGTTCCAGTCCTAATCTTTTGAGGAATCTCCATACTGTTTATAGAGTAGTTGTACAATTTGCATTCATAATAACAATGTATGAGTATCTTTTTCCCACATCCTCACCAGCATTTTTATTATTTGTATTCTTGATGATTGCCATTATGACTGAAGTAAGATGAAATCTCAGTGTAGCTTTGATTTGCATTTCCCTGATTGCTAGGGAAGTTGAACATTTTTCATAAATATGCTAGCCATTTGTTTGTTTTTGTTTTTTTTGCGGTGCTGGGGATTGAACCCAGGGCCTTGTGCTTAGGGGGTAAGCACTCTACCAACTGAGCTATCTCCCCAGCCCCTATGGTAGCCATTTGTATTTCTTCTTTTTGAGAAATGCCTGCTTAGTTTTTTTGCTAGCTTACTAATTGGATTGTTTTTTGTTTCATCTCTTTGAGATCTTTATATATTCTCGTTATTATTCCCTTATCAGAAGTAGCTGGCAAAGACTTTCTCCCATTCTGTAGGCTCTCTCTTCACACTCTTCATCATTACCTTTGCTGGGCAGAAGCTTATTATTTGATGTCATCCCATTTATTGTTTCTCAATTTTTTTTCTTGAACTTTAGGGGTCTTGTTAAGGAAGTTGAAATGTTGACCCTATGTTTTCTTCTAGCAGTTTCAAAGTTTCCTTCTAGTCTTATTTCAAAGTTTTTTTTTTTTTTGTTTTTTTTTTTTTTTTTTGCGGTGCTGGGGATTTGAACTGAGGGCCCTGTGCTTGCAAGGCAGGCACTCTACCAACTGAACTATATCCCCAGCCCTTATTTCAAAGTTTTGATTCACTTTGATCTGACTTTAGTGCAGGGTGAGAGATCTACTTTTATTCTCCTTCACATAAATATCCAGTTTCTCCAGCACAATTTTTTAAAAAGCCTGTCTTTCCTCCAGCATATATTTTTGGCACTTTTGTCAAGTATCAGGTAACTGTAACTATTGTGTCTTCTATTCCATTGGTCTTCACATCTACTTTGATGCCAATACCATGTTCTTTTTGTACTATAGCTATATAGTATAATTTGAGATTAGTTATTGTAATACCTCCAGAATCAGATTAACTTCTAAGAATCAGTCCTTTCTGTTTTCTTAAGAAAATTATAAAGTGATGATTTTTATTACTAGGCTTTAGAAGCTTTTTTCCTATTTTGCATTATTTGACAAACCACAACTGTTTAGGAATTGATTAGTGCTTTTTCTATTTCAGATCATGAGGAGATGCTCATTATTGAGTCCTATAATTTAATGAATCATGTTTGAAATTACAAAAATGTTATCTTGTCTAAAAGGAAAATCAACTTAGTCCCTTATCTGCATCTCTATCTTCCAGCCTTCTTTTCTCAGTAAATAGTACTTTCAAGTGTCAGTACTTCTCTTATTAATATCTCCCAACACACAGTAAACCACCTAATCTCTGTTCTACTCTGAACTCTTGAATCTGCCCACTTCTTTCTATTCCTACTATTACTTATTTAATTCAGGCTATCAATTTTTTTCTTGGGTACCTGCTAAAACTTCCAGTGCCTCCTTATTTCCAGTCTTGTTTTACTCCAATTCATGTTCCAATGGCATGTTCAGAGTAATCGCCCTTTTTCCCCCCATTTAGAACTATGCAGTGGTTTCTTTTGATTGGAGGAATGAGTCTAAATAAGCTGATGGCCCTGTAAATAACTATTGTATAATAACTAAAAACTATTGTATAATACTTTTAATCAAAATTTTACATGCAAATAGTTTAAAAAGACAAATGGTGCAAAAAGGTTATAACATGAAATCATAGTTTATGCCGCCCTCAAATTCTTACCACAGGCACTTTTCAAGTCTTTAGGTATTTTTTTTGTATTTACCTCAATAGTTGGAATAGATATAAGCAAAAATTAATAAATTATCATTACAGTGATATGTAAGTAATTTTCACTGCTGTGATAATATGTCATTTTATCATTTCTGTATAATGTCTGTCTTAACATTTCTTAATAAAATTTTCCACATAGTTTACATTATTTTCTCTGTTTGTGAAAATGTTTTATTTGGAAGTTGAATTACCTTAAGAAGGTTGTTTTTTTTTTGTTTTTTTTTTTTTTTTTTGTACCTGGAATTAACCCAGCGACACTTAACCACTGAGACACATCCCCAGCCCTTTTTTATATTTTATTTAGAGACCGGGTTTTTGCTGAATTGCTTAGGGCCTCCCTAAATTGCTGAAGCTGGCTTTGACTCGAAATCCTTCTGCTTCAGTCTCCTGAGCCGGGGATTACAGGTGTGCCCCACCACACCCAGCTTAACAAGGTCATTCTTTTTTTTTTTTTTTTTTTTTTTAATGCGGTGCTGGGGATCGAACCCAGGGCCTTATGCTTGCAAGGCAAGCACTCTACCAACTGAGCTATATCCCCAGCCCACAAGGTCATTCTTAATAGGAATGTTGTTTTCCTCCCAAGAGGCAAAAATTGGTATGGGGGAAGGTGAAAAAAAGGTACTCTTGTTATGTACAAAGCAGTTATACAGTATATATGCTGTTATTAAAATATTATGTGGGAGGAGGCAATTAGAAAAGAGTCTAAAAAAACTCCTTTTTGAGGCTGATAATAAAAATGAAGTTCAGGGGCTGGGGTTGTGGCTCAGTGGTAAAGTGCTTACCTAGCACTTGTGAGGCACTGGGGTTCGATCCTCAGCATCACATAAAAGTAAATAAACAAAAATAAAGGTATTGTGTTCATCTACAACTGAAAAATATTTTTAAAAAATGAAATTGAATACACTGATTTATATTGGTCTTCCAAATTTTTTCTTTTTTCCTCTGTTGTTCATTTCTATTTCTTTCCTTTTTGCTTTCTGGGCAACTTTCCTTAACTTGTTTCAACTTTTCATCTAAATATTTATTCTGATTATCAAATTATAGTTTCCAAAATGTTGGTTTTTCTTTCTGGTTCCCTCTCTCCCCCCAACCCCAAGCGTTTCATAATATCAGTCCTGTTTCATGGATCCAGAATGATATCTACTGTAAATACTTATAGATTTTTGTTTGTTTTCTGTATTTTCTGTTTATCTGAGTTCTGTTTTCTCTTTTTTGTTATCTCTGTCTGATATTTTAGAGGATTTCCTCTAGTACTTTGCATATCTGAGTAGGATATCAAAGGACTTATCTGTGGAGAGGGCTTTATTTTCTGTTGGACTGGGTGGGAAAGGTGTGCCTTTCTTATCAGGTGCTCTCAACTTTGTAGTTCTTTTCTTCAAAGGAAGGTACTGTAACAGGAGCACAGGCCTTTCTATTGGCATTATGGAGCTGCATTGACAGTGCAGACTTGAATACCCCTGATTTCCTCAGTGTGTCTGTCACTCCCACCCTTGCCTCATTTCTGTGCCTAATGCCCCTGAATTCAGAGTGTATTAAATTCTGTTTATCCAGAAAACAAGCCTTTAGTCTCCTCTGGGGATAACGTTGACAGGGAGATCAGGAGACCAGAAGACCTAATTGTTCGAAGTATGTAGTTTTAAACATCCTTGTTTTCTGTTCCTGGCACATCTTCCTTTCATAATATTCTAGTCCCTTTAATTCCCAAGTTTTATCTGAGTCTGCTCAGTAGATTGCCTTGCTTCTTTAGGGTATGTCATAGGCCTCTGCTTGTTTTTATTTTTGTGTTGAAGTATAACATTCAAAGAGATGCACCAATCATAAGGCTTTATTTCAGTGATTTGTAAGTCACTGAATAATCATGTATCACCTGGGTCAAGAACTGGTACATGAAAGAATCCTATAAATCCTTACCTTGTGCCCTCCTGATTACTTTCCCCCTCTCTTTTGAGCCACTCTTTTTACACCACATATTTGTTATTGCTATTTTTGAACTTTATTTATATTTTGAATGAATATTATACCATAAAACATTACTAGTGTTTACTAATCTATTACTAGTAGATTTTCCAGGCATTTTTCCTATGATCAATAATGAAAAAAATCAAGAGTGAGGAAATAGGGATATCATTACTTTTTAGTTGTAATCTAAATTGCCATTTTAGTTTTAACTAGCTCTGGAAACTTAAGTGAAAATTTTCATGACTCAGGTTTTTTATTTCCCACAGGTAATCCAAATTTTTATCAAGACAGAGATCCCATGAGGGTCTCAATAAGCCGAGAACAGATTTTCTTTGGAAGCCCAATGGCCCATGTTCCAATTAATTGTCTTCAACCAGCTGCCCAGGAGAGTGTCTGCAGTAATGATGGTGATGAAACAGGTGAGAGATGAATAAAATGAAGATGGTGATGTTGTGCAGAAGGATATATAGACTAAAGATATTTATTGTAGGGTGATTTCTAAGATGATGAATAACCTCAGTGACTGTTGGTAATCAGATTATAATGGTACACCCATACTCTTGTTCTATATGGTTGTTAAAAAGTAATGAGGGTAAGGGTTGGGTAAGTGCTTAGCATGTGCAAGGCTCTAGGTGTAATCCCTGAACCACAATATAAAAAAGAAGTAATGAGGGGGAACTAAAATAAAACCTGGTTATTAAAGGTAACTATTTAAAAAGTGGTTTACAACTAATAAAACAGTACTAGAACTACACTCTGTATGTTCAGTTAGCAATATTATACATAAAATAGTTGTAGATTATCTATAGATAGATATCTCAGACTGTATTTATAAACACAAAGAAGTTCATTTAGTTGGGGAGAAGGGGATATTTGGTACTACGAATTGAACCTAGCCAGAGAGGCTTTACCACTGAGCTATGACTTGAGCTCTTGGTATTTTATTTTGAGATGGGTTGCACTATACCCAGGCTGACCTCAAACTTGCAGTCCTCCTGCCTCAACCTCCCAACTCTCTGGGGATTAGAGGCATGTACCACCACACCTGGCTAAACCAGCTCATTTAGAATGCCAAATATGGAACTTTTTAAACATATTTCATAGTTCTATATTTCATTTAAAATATGAATTATTACAAATAGGCTTAAGCAAAAAACTTAGAGCTGCCAGCTATATAAAACTTATAACCCTCATAGACTTCCTACTAGTATTTACTTAATGAAACTATTTGAAAGAAAAATCACTAATTTTCTAAATAAAGTTCACGTCCCTTGTTCAACTTTTTCTGTATGAAAATAATGCATGCTTCTTGTAAAAAAGAATCTATAATAAATTAACGTATTTTAAAAATGGCCCTTTTCCAGCTTTTAGACCTAATGTTCATATATTTTTAAAAGTTTTTGTTCATGAAGTTATAATGACAACTACAGTTAAAAAAAAAAAAAAGTAGTGCTACCTAGTGAGTGTTTTAAACAAAAACTAGGTATTTTTTATTTTATCTAAGATAAGGTAATTTTAAAAAGCCAAATATGAAAGTAAATTTTAGGAAAGCACAGAATGGTGTTCTCTGATGCTAAGAATATAATTTTTCCTAATTCAAACCACTTCCTCCCAATTTTGAATTCTAAAATTCATATTTTAGTTAAGGTCAAGGAATCTGATGTTGAGAATCATGCAGTATTAAGTTATGCTTTGGAGGAGGAAAAGTATACACATCTTGGCCCAGCTGTAAATCCAGATGATAAGGTTAGTAATGACTCTGTATATACTAAATTTTTAGAACTCTTTGGTTTCATATTCTCTTTAGTTTGCTGAAAAATTAAAGTCTATGTTCTCTGAGATCTGCTCTTATTACAGTAGATCAATGATGAAAATAGCCAAATCTGAGCATCAGAAGACTTCACAGTCAATCTGATACATGATCTGTAGTGTTCTGAGAAGCAAAACTATAAAGTAATTTAAAACAGTTTGGGTTTGTGTCTGGTGTGTGTGTGTGTGTATGTTTCATAAAAGTCACAGTGAATAACTGAGGACATGCTAATGGATGAGATTGGGGGTGGGGAGTGTGTGTGTGTGTGTGTGTGTGTGTGTGTGTGTGTGTGTCTGTCTGTCTGTCTGTCTCTCTAAGGCTAATCATTTCTGAGCAATGATGAAAAAGTTTTACTACTGACCTTTGTAACTATGAAGGTTTCTACACTTGACCTGAGCTCAGAATTGACAACTGCTGAGGTAGAGGATTTAGAGTTTTTCTGGCTACATGATACATCATGATGTAATATTTCCCTTAAATTTTTAGGCTGACACACAAATTTTTCATGAGCCATTATCTTCAGTAACTCTTTCTACTGGGAGCTTTGTAAGTTATGAAAACACAGATTTGAGCCTTACAGATCCAGGTAATAACATCCAGTGGAATTGCAATTTAGTGGTGGGAGGAAATGGTGCTTTTTCATAGTGTACTTGGCGGGGCGGAGCTGGGAGAAGTTTCTTTAAATCTCAAAAGCAAAGTATTCATGCAAATAACACATTATATAATGTGACATTCTAAGAATGGAGCTAGGCATGGTGATCTATGCCTGTAATCTCAGTTACTTAAGAGGCTGAGGCAGGAGGATCACAAGTTCAGAGCCAGCCATGGCAACTTGGTGAGACACTCTCAAAATAAAAGATAAAGCTGGCTATAGTGGTGCACACCTGTAATCCCAGTGACTCCAGAGGCTAAAGCAAGAGGATACCAAGTTGGAGGCCAGCCTCAGCAACTTAGCAAGGCCCTCAGCAACTAAGTGAGACCCTGTCCCCAAAAGTTAAAAGGGCCAAGGGTGTAGCTTAGCAGTAGAGCACCCCTGAGTTCAATCCCCCCTGCCAGGTACCGCAATAAAAGTCACTGAAAGTCACTAGGATGCTCTATAGGTCCCTAACACTTTGAAAAATGTTTACTAATGCCACATTTTACTACTCAGTGGAAATCTGAGCAAGTTTCTTTCTTGATCTTTAGCATTATATATTGCCATGTCTCTCTACCAAAATGTGTCTTTAAGGAAGTACCCAGTCTTAAAAGGAATATGTTGTTAATGTCAAATATTTTCATTAAACTCAATTTCCAGAGTCATTTTCAGAGCACACGGACTATCAGGAACAAGAATCTACTGCCAGTAAAGAGGAGGAAATGAATATTTTACGTTCTATAATTCCTTCAACACAAGTTATATATCAGCAGCAGAAATCTTCAGATGTTCATAAATCTCTGTTGCCTACAGTAGAAGAATTTACATCTCGTCACACACACTTTCAGCAGACCACAGACAAGTACATAAATGAAGCAGATTTGATGCCTGAGAAAAGAGATTTGCAGGGTAAAATTGTTATAAAGGAATACTTTTATATAAATGAACTTTTCACCTATTATCCTTCTTAGTTTTGTTTTATTTTTTACAGACTTCATTTTGATTCTTTGTACACAAATGGGGTACATCATCTCATATCTGTGGTTGTACACAATGTAGATTCATACCATTTGTGTAATCATACATGTACATAGGGTAATGGTGTCTGTCTCATTAATTTACTATTTGAGCTTCATGTTTTTATGGCCTGCTGCAACAGTTACACCATAGGAAATATTGAGGGCATTTAGTTAGAGAGGGTATCTGGACCAGTTTGACTGAAGAACATGTAGAGATTAATGAGCAAATCTTCCTTTATCTTTGCAAAGTTCCTATTACAGCTGAGGCAAAGCAGGGCTCAGAATTCAGACCTTGGATTTGAGTTAGAGGTTATATCCTAGCCGTGAAATTATGGGCAAAATTTAATATACCCGTTTATCTTCTCTAAAAGAAGGATGTTGGAGTTTGAAGGAAATGGTTGAGAAAGTACAATTTTGGCCCATGGTAGTAGTGAATACAGTGAACCTTTCCTCTTTTTCTGTTTAATCACTGATCCTGAAGTGAGAATAGCAAAGCTTATAACAAAAAGCAACAATCATGGCCTGTTATTCCTAATTAACCCCAGAAGTCTTTGAAGCTGATAGGAATGGAAACTTATGTTGGTCAAACATTTCAGAGAGGATCCCTGTTTTTTAGTGCCTTGGAAGTAATCATGATAGGACTTAATATGAAAGCATCAAATGATCATGAAAAAAAACAATTATGGTGGAGTTACCTAAAAAGGGTTTTAATGACTATTCTTAGTACTCATTTTCTAGGTTTTACTTTAAATTAAAAAATATATCTTTTTATTCCCCTCAAAATTCCAACAGTTGACCTTGACTTTCCAGAATTGGAACACATTTTTCCTAATCTGCATCGTCAGCTCTTTAAACCCTTAGAACCACATCCAGATTTTGATTTATCATCATTGTCATCTGGGATTTCTCAAGACGACAGAAACTTTTACCAGGTATATTAAAGTAGATGCCCCATTGTAGTGAATGTTTAAGAACAGCTTAGTTCTTTCTTTTGTTGAACAATGGTTCTCAATCATGACTGCCTTTTAGAAACAAAAGGAAAACTTTATTTAAAAATTCCAATGTCCAGACTATCCCCCAGGTCAATTAAATCAGAATCTCTTGGGATGCTTGTTTCTTATGTGGCACCAAGATTGAAAACAGCTAATTAGAATTTTATCCAGTCTGCTGTATCTTTAGCTAGTGCATATGACCCCATAGAGGCTTCATAATGGTTTTGTTTTTTTAAATTTACTTCAGTGGAACAATTTTAACATATTTAAACAAACAAAAAAAAATGACTGCAAAATATTTAAAAGTATTTTCCAGGGGCTGGGGAGATAGCTCTGTCGGTAGAGTGCTTGCCTTGCAAGCACAAGGCCCTGGGTTCGATCCCCAGCACCACAAAAAATAAATAAATAAATAAATAAATAAAGTATTTTCCTACACAGTAAAGGAACTGAAATTCAAACCTGGGACTTTGTACTTCCAGAGCCCAACATCCCAAGCTGTTCTGAATGATTCCTGCTTGTTGGAAAATTATCTCATGTTTCAATCTCTACTTGTTCTTCAGTTCACTGTTTTTTCTAAATAATTTTTAAGTCTCATATTGACTGAAAGAATTAAATTTACAAATAAGCAAAGTATTACTGTTAGTAAAGTGGTAATTAAGGAAGAATAATATCAAAGAAACAGTGATTATTGATACAACTAATAATATGTAATCAGCCTTTCCCTTTTTTCTTCTATTAGAGCTCAGATTCTTCATCTGAAAATCACTGTGTCACTACATCCAAAACTACAGTTTCTTTCACAGCACTGAGGAGGGCCAGTTTGCATTCTTTTCTTAATACTAGCCTAAACCAGCAACCTAACCCCAAAACTCAAGCTGCTGCTCAGAGTTTTGCTACAGATGATATTATTGAGGGTATGTATGACTAAATAAAAAAAAAGTTTATCCATTAAATCCCAAGTTTTCAATTCTGCAAATATTTTAGATGCACACTGGTGCATTAAAGTGGGAAATCACAATCTAGACTTTATATAACCTTTATTATCATTAAGAATGAAAATACAAATTTTCCTATAACATGATTCCTTATTTTCCCTTTCCTTGGAAACTGTGCCTGGCACCTCTGAGTTTGTCCCCACTCCTGTCCTCAGTATTAGAGGTTCTGTTTTTTTGTGTACTTAGTTAAATAGCAGAAGTGGAAAAATAAATTTCTGTTCTTTATAAAATTACTTAGTCTCATACTGGGGAACAAAAGTCACCAAATTATATTGTGTATGTATAAATACGTAATAGCAAATCCCACTAGGGGTACAATGTACCAATAAAATGTAAAAGTAGTAAAAAATGTTTAGTTTGCATTTTTATATTGTAAAATAAAAAGCAAGAGTTAGCTGGGCCCGGTGGTGCATGCCTGTAATCCCAGCGGCTCAGGAGGCTGACACAGGAGGAGCGTGAGTTCAAAGCCAGCCTCAGCAAAAGCAAGAGGCTGAGCAACTCAGTGAGACCCTGTCTCTAAATAAAAAATACAAAACATGGGCTGGGGATATACCTCAGTTGGTAAAGTGCTTTGCTCACAAGCACAAGGCCCTGGGTTCAATCCCCAGCACCGCCAAAAAAAACAAAAAACAAAAATACAAAATACAAAATATGGGGCTGGGGAGATAGCTCAGTCGGTAGAGTGCTTGCCTTGCACAAGGCCCTGGGTTTGAACCCCAGCACCGCAAAAAAAACACTTATAAAATCAAAATACAAAATATGGCTAGGGATGTGACTCAAGTTGTCAAGAGCCCCTGAGTTCAATCCGCACTAACGAAAAGAAAAAAAGTATTACCTCTTGCCCCTCAACACTACTTCTACCTCTGCAGTTCTATCCTAATAGAACTTTTACATTTCATATGTATACACAACATATCTATGTGTATACCTAACACATGTACTTACATATATGCACATTTTATTCTAAGTATTAGAATCAGTTTTTTATGGAGGAAAATCATCGTGTCTGATATCCAAATTGTCTATTAAACATTAGAAAAAGAGAGAGTATATGGTATGAACTATACAGTTGATTGAAAAATCACTGTGACCATCTTTATTTTTCTAGTCATGTTTTTACACATCAGTTTTCACTCTTAAAACTGTGGGAATTAACAACTTGCAGTTTACTCGAACTATGAGAGAGATTCAAGTTTATAACACATAAGACTGATTTCTTCTTCTTTTTTTTTAATGCAGGATCTGAACAATCTTTTCAACAGCTTCTGCCAGAATTCTCTTCACAGGAGGGGAGCCAGCATGCTGACCTACCGAGTATTTTTAGCATTGAGGCAAGAGATACTTCCCAAGGCATGAAAAATCAGACTGAAATATTACAAAATAAGAAAAAAGGTGTTCATTTCCAGCTTCCCAGAGGAAATTTAAATTCTACCTACAGTTCATCTGATGAGGCTAATGTATTTCATCAGTTACAAGTACAGCATAGTACTCCATGTAGTTCTTCCTCTAGTGAGTACTCAATAAAACAACAAGAAAGCAGAAAAGAAAGATGGGACTTTAAAGAACTATCAAAAAAAGAAGCCCTTATAATGTTACCCAGTCAAGAACTTACTGAAGGTGAAAATGAAACCTGTGGAGTTTTAGCTACAGATCCACATGAAGAAATTGATTCTCAATTGTGTGTAAGAACAGTGGAGATGGGAACTTCAGTTCAGCCGCCACATTCATTCAGTATTCAAAATGAAAAATATTTTGAGGATTCAACTAAAACTGAAACTCTAGAAGTCATGAGCCTATCTCAAACAACACAATTAGAGTCCTTTAAAAGTTCTGGATCGTTTGCATTACAGAGTTCTATTCCAATCTGGGTAAGTGAAATCTGTGGAAAAACTTTTCAATGTAAAAGAAGCAACAAAGTTACATCTTAATATTTGTGATGAAATGAGAAAATTTCCAAATTTTGAAAGCTTATCTCTAAGAATTTTACTAGAGATCTTCTCTATTCAGATAGTCTTTTTCTAGTTTCCTTGAGAAATGGTGGTTTAGCCTATGTTGAACTTCATTGCACTGCACTGAATATTGTTGGAATCAGTGTTAGAACGATCGTATTAAGCAAATTATGATCTGCTTGGCTTCAACTCATTAACAAGACATTGTTTTTACTTTTTGTGCAGCTAAACATTCTACAGGTAAACTGATAAAGGTTGAAAATAAGAGCTTTATCTAGACCACAGAGGTGTTTTAGTTGACTGCTTTTTGTTCCTCCTCTACATTCTTCATTGTATAAAACTAAAGTTATTTCTTTTGGAATATAATCTGGTCCTGTGGCCCACATTTGGCTGGAGGTCAATAGCCACTGCTACATTTAGTATGTGCCCTCCAGTTCTTTCAGTCCCTAATCTGTGTAGCCATGTTATCGTTTAGATTAGTAATCCCTGCAGTATGGTTACCATACTATTTCACCCCATACCAAAGTCCACTCTTAATATTTTTAATATACTGTGTTACTCATGACTTAGTGTTACTCATCTGAATTTTCATGCTTTTAGGTGAATGAATTTTTAATATACTGTGGTGTAGGAGTGGGAATCCGGGGGGAATCTATAATCTACTGATATTCCTCTAGAGTGCACTATTTTTTGCATTTATTTACACATAAGATTCAGATTCCACATTGTGTATTTTGAACAAAGGCTATTTTTATGACTTCCTATTTGTTTTACCAGGAGACAGAATCTGGTCATGGTATAATGGAAGAACCAGAGCTTACGTTAGTAAGCACCAGTGATATCAGCATTGCTGAAACTGATTTTGCAAACTTAACTCTAGAAGAGAAGAGAGAGGATGAGGCAAAAAGCTACCTTCAGGTATACATTAAGATTTGACTTGGAAGTCAAAAGTTTTGAGGTGTCCAGAATTTTAGCTAGCATTTTAGCTAGGTAAACTCATTCTGGGGACACATGACATGAGGAAACCGATGGGAAAAGCTAGAATTTTCTGGTGTGCTGGTAAAATAAATCTAAAGGAATAATGCCATATAAGGTAGGCATTGTAATATTACACCGAGGCAGGAGGATAGCCAAAACCCTGTCTTCCTAAATTTAATCCTCAGTACCTTTCTTAAAACCAATTGAGACAACTGAGGCTGTGTTGAGAGAAGTGTGAGTGGGAACAAAGGTGTGGACATCCATCACTACCCCACACTAATAAAGAACATGTTCAAGATGTTCATGCCCAAAGGAAACCAGGGCTTAAGACTGTAGAGATGTTGATTGGCTAAACAAAGGAGCTCTAATTTTGGTGGCTCTAACCATGACTTGGTGTTACTCATCTGAATTTTCATGCCTTTAGGTGAATGAATTTATTCTATCAGAAACAGAAAGTTCAGATTATCCAGCCACCTCAGAGCTTTCTATGCAGAAGTCAACAAAATCTACAGGTATGTCTTGAGAATCTGAAATGGTAAGTGTAGGGATCACACCTTTTATAGCCAAAATAGAAAAAGTGCATATACTTGGCCTAAATGCAGTGGCCCCAACTCTTTCTTAAAACAGAAGCCCTTCCAAAATGTACAGTCATGGCAGGAAGCTTACAAGAAGCATTTATAAAGAGAAAAAAATCATTTTTGGAGAGATCCTACCAGAGGCAGAAAGAAATAAGGAATAAAATTAAAGTCACTGAAAATTCCCAAATCAAAACAGTTAAGGAGAAACAGGCCACAGGTATGTTGTCTTTAAATTTAGCCCTCAACCACCTTCCTAGATGATCAACTTAATTTTGGACTCTCTTCCCACACAAGCACACATTTTTTTTTTAAGGCTATCTTTTATTCCCCACTTATTTTTCCAGAGGTGGTACAGATTGAACCCAGTGCTTATCAAGAGTTTAAGACTCTTGCCTCTATTTCTCTTTTCTCAGGTTCATCTGTGAGTCACCTTAAGGGAGTGAATAAAGTTAAAATGAGTTTTACTGAAGAAAGAAAGACTGCACAAGCCCTCATGCACCAAAGGGCTCTAAGGTAGCTTCTTTGCTTTATTTTTAGTAATTCACTTTTCTTCAATATTGGTATTTAATTCCACACAAATTACTTTCAGACTACACAATCAATTAGCTGAAGTGAAACAGCAAAAGATAGAGAAAGCAAAACAAGAAGCTTATGCCCTAAACAGAGCAAGAGCAAAAGAATTTCATAAGGTAAACAAGTCCCCTCCCTCCTATTAAATATCAAGGGCATACCACAATAGGAACTGCTACTTATTCTTATTTATTCCCTCCACAGAAAACACTAGAGAAACTTCGAGCCAAAAATGCATGTTGACTTTTCTTTAAAAGGTGTTTTTCTTTTAAGAATGTGTAATTTAAGGTCAATAAATTTTTATTTAAGGAATTTCCCATTGTAATTTGTTTGTTCTCCATCTCCATCTCAAGATATCCTGAAGAAGAGAACAGAGACATTGTTCATTAAACATTCCCACCATGATCATGAGTTGCTAAATAAATGTTATCTCCTCAGGACTATACAGCACTACTGAGTGACTATGGAGTCCTGTGGAGAAGATCACTCTGTGGTCACTGCGTTAAGGACTCTTGGTTTCAATAGCCCCAAAAGCCCTCTTTGAAATGACCTATATGTATATATTGTAGATGTCTCAGATATACATATATACATACCTTTTTAAAAGAACTGATGTTTATCTAGTTGTCCCAACAGCCCTATAGAAGAGAGAATCAGACTGAGTTAGCTCTACACCAAACTAGTGTAACAAAACCAAAAAACCAGGGGTGTGGAGGTGGGATTTGTGTGGATTTATAAGGCTTCATAAAGCTAAGTATCAACCACAGTAAGAATTTCCTATTAGAAAATCCCATGTGACTTACAATTTTATTTGCATCTAGGCAATGTAGAGAAAACATGCATACTTAAATAATGTTCCCGATAGGTTGATTGCTAGCAAAGCAGCAGATAGAAAACCTAGTGGGAATTTTTTTATGGTCATGTCCACAGCAAATGAGAAACTGCATTCTAAAAGCCTTGGTAATGACCATGATACCCTGGCAAATAACTTGGTAAAAAGAAAATTACTTGCCATCATTCTTTTTCCACTTGAATTATGGAATACTGATGATTTCACCGTTCTTTATCTGTGAAAAAATTCACATTTAAAATTCCTATTTTGATTAAGAGGTTGCTTAAAACTGAATTTAAAATTGGTCAGTGCAGCCATCAATACATTTCAACTAGTATGATTTGATTTAGATTTTAGCCTTAATTTTAAAATGTTAGTTGAAATGTCAAATCATATCTGAATTTATAGAATCCAAAATGCCCTGATCACTGACATTATGACAGCTCTTTTGAAACATGCCAGTATGTTGTTTACTTTTACAGAACTCTAAAACAGTATATTTAATATGGATGTTCAGAAAGGCTATTTTCTTTCAGCCCATTCAGAGCAGTTGAACATTTTGCCCATCATCATAACATCATAGGTAATCAGTGTTAAGCACATATAAATAATTGCCTTTATGTAGCAAATAAAAATCTTACCTAGGATATTTGGGATTTAATTCCTTCAAGTAATTGATTTTAGGATCCTAGGAGCTGAATTGTAGAATTTGTTTCATTAGTCATTTTTTATATTGAAAGGTCAACATTTTTCTCATTAATATTTTTACTCATGAACATAAATGTTACAGGTCTCATTGTCACCACTGCAAATATATACTGTGATGGAAGCATAACCTGTGTCAATTTAGCCACATTGACCAATTCTGGACACTGATCAACAGTGCCCATTCTCATCTAGAATGAGGCTTCATGAATACTCAAACACTATGCAAGTTTCTACATCTGTGTGGAATTTCTTTTATGCTTACCAAATAGGAAGAAGCAAGCAGCCAGAAGCAATAGAAACAAAGCTTTATACTTTTGGGGCAAATGGCTCTTCCTGGTTCTCAAGTGCTAACACCTTAGAAAAAATAAAAGCATTATTTTTACTATTTAAGTCTATCAAACTGAATTAACAAATACCTATAAAAAATGCTGTATCAATAGAAATACCAGGTTTAACATGCACAAAGCCAAGAAAACCAACGATGCCAGATACTGAATTTCTATTGCACTGTCCTTTGAACACGCCAGCAGGAAGAAACTGCTGAGTGCAGATACCATGCAGTGCAAGACTGAACTATTCTCTTTGTTCCCAAGTCTGCAGTGCTTCCAAAAAATAACATTTCTGATTCTCATTCTAAGTAGGAACTACCTTTTAAAACTACAATCTTCATCATGATCTGGCCTAATCTTTTATAGATGGAATTAGGTTAAAAATCACTTCAAGAAAACACTGAGTGGCAGAGGGCTTGCTAATATTGCATGTGTAAGAGGCCCCGAGTCCCATCCCCACACAAGAAATGTCAATGTCGTTTGTTGCTCAAATTGTCAACAAAGCCAGAATGCCTTCCATTTCCTATTGAATCAACATATCCATGGTGTTTGGGCAGAGCTGCCATGTAATAAAGGAGGAAACATTAGGCATTCTAGTATTATATAGAGTATTTTCCACGATCTCAGTACTGTATAGTTAATGGAATGTTGTATTTACAAATTATATTTTTAGACTTCTATGCTTTTAATAAATTAGTAAAAATTTCACTTACTTTCTAAACATCAATGAGTTCAAATCATATTCATTCCTATAAAGAGTCAAATGAAAAATTTAGGGAGGACACCTTAAATATTCTATTATGAAAACCAAAACCTAAGGTAAATTTGATGTCCAGGCATTATATTCATTCAGCTCTGTCAGAATAAAGTGTTTAGTTCATATCTGTGTCATTCAGCAGTTGAACAGTTAAATTCATCATTTGAACTGTAATTACATTCCAAAGGATTATATCAACAGTTAAAACTTACCTATTATAACAGTAGTACAGATGTGGAATAATGTCAATTCCTAAGATAGAAAGAAAAATTAAGTCTTTCATACTTTGTTAATTGTCTGGTAGTTCCTTCCCACAGGCCTAACATATAGTCCTATGAGTAAAGCAAAACCATAGAGTTGCTCTATGAGGCGTTTCCAACGACAAGTGGCTACAGAAGAAGCCCCATCGGGATAGACCTCAACCAGTGTTTAGATTAATGGAAGACTCCACAGAAAAACAAGAATTCTGATGCACAACAAAACTATAATAAAATAGCAAAAAACAAAGCTACTTTCATTGTAATCACAAAAAAGAACTCATTTCAAGAATGCAGGGTCGAGTGCTATATAGCACTTGCCTACCATGTACAAGTCCTAGGTTTCCCAGATCTACTTAACACCTCAAATGCAATGATTTTAGTCACATGTTAAGGATTTTTACCAAGCTATCCAGAAGCCAGAAGACAGGCTGATAAATAAAATATGCTAAGCACCATCAGGTAGCTAACTTTTAGGAGAAAGACTAGTATAAATAGTAGTTTAGTTCTTGGCATGTTTTCAGTCTTAAATTCAGACCAACTTAATATTTCTTAAATCAGAACAAAGTACATAAAATATAAACTGTTTCACGCCTATTATAGAGATTTATGTGGCTGTTATAACCAGACATTATCAGAACAAAATTAATTTGGTAAAATTTTATCATTCCTATTTATGAAATCTTATAATCTAGTTATTTCTTGACTAAACTATTAAATCCACCCCCTTTAACTATTTATAGTATGCCAGAACTGGGAAATCCAAGTATTAAGATACTTCCAAATAACTTGAAAAGTACTTTCAAGTAAAATGAAACCGGCATTTCATCACTATAAAATATGTGACTCTAAGACTAGTTTCTGGCAGTGACTGTCATAATTAGAAATTAAATAACACCACAAGTGTCTTATTAAAATGAATCCTGAAGTTTGAATTAATCTAATATACTTACAACAGTTAAATGCAGTAAGATATATCTTCAACCCAATGCATCATTTTCTGAACATAGCCTAAAAAGAAAAAAGCCTTCCTCATATCACAATATGAAAATTGGAATAATCAATAGAGCTGAGATTCTCTCATGACATGTGCTTTTTATCTATTTCTCTTAGAACCAACCTTTTCATTTATAAATATCCCATCACTTTAAGCTATCTTAGGTATAGTATTCCTGCTTATATGTATCAAAACTCATACTGAACAATGAGTTCTGGGTTGCAAAAGAGGGTTTATTTTTTGCACTTGTCTACAAGTCTTTGTCCACAGTTAAACAAAAACACACACAAGTGCTATTGTACAATGCAGTGCATTTTAACAGAGTAGCCAACTATACAATGTTATCACAGTAAGAAAAATGGAAATTGAAAGCTGGGCATGACAGCATACACTTGTAATCCCAGTGACAAGAGGCTGAGGTAGGAAAATTACAAGTTTGAGGCCAACCTCTGAAACTTGATACCCCATCTTAAAAGTTTTAAGAGTTGGAAAAGTAGTTCAATGGTGTAACATCACGGCTCAATCTCCAGTACTGCAGGGGGAAAAAAGCCACTTTTGTATTTTACATAAGAAATAATGTTTGAAACCCTAAGGAAACTGGATATTTCATGTTATCTTTCTCTTTAGGATTAAAACCTGTCTTACTCAGAAATCAACAAGCATGGACAACAACAGCAGGATTTTATTATTTAGGAATTGAGATATTGGCTTTCTCTAGCATTTTAAAATTTAAAGTGGTTTGTGTGTATGTGATATATTATTCTTCACATTCATTTTAAAGTTTTTCATAGGTTGCTTATATTTTCTCTTTGGGAAGGTCATGGTTAGAATTTCATCACCAGGCTGCCACATTTATGCACATTAATCTTCTTTAGTCATTTCTTCCTATGAAAAGTCACTTTTTCTGTGTAGTAGTTACCTTCTTTGACTTTCACATGTTCATCTCTTTTTCAGGGCACTCTGTATTCTGTCCAATATTTTTGACCTTAGAAGCTTGCTTTTTAGGCAAAGTAGTTTCTCTATTATTCTCTTGTTCCAAATATACATTCATCTTCTTTGGGAAATCAGAACTTACTATGAAAAAACTATCCTCCTGCATTAAAAAAAAAAAAGAATATTAAGCAATAACTAAACAATTACAAATGGCTAGGTACTAGGTTACTTGAAACAACTAAACTACATCTAGATTTTTCAAATCCAATCCAAATTTCTATCTGCATATTTTCTCCCTTAATAGTCTAACACCACACATTAAAATGTTATTTCCTGCAAAAATTATTGGATATAATATTCCTCCTTTACCATTTTCTGCCTTCCTCAAATGACAGGATAAAAAAATAAATCACTTACTACCAACTTGATATCACATTCATGTTCAAGCTGTTCTGTCTCCTCATCTGTTCTGTAACATTAAAATGCATGTTAATGACAAAACATTCTAATTATATATTCTGCTAACATACTACTCAAACAGTAATACTAGTCAAGTATCCTGTTGTAATACCTAACATGAATGTTTTGTGTGCTGACCTCAGCTAAAATATTCTAATTAATCTCTTGTATCTGTTTTGATTGTATCTATGTATTGATGGTAGCTGTGTGAGGTGACACATGCCTGTAAATCTAGCAAGTTGGGAGTTGAGGCAGGAGAGCCCAAAAGTTCAAAGCCAGCCTTCAGCAACTTGATGATACCTTGTATCAAAAATTGACATGTTTTCCACTTCTACCTGTAGGGTTATGGCAATTAATATTCCTACGAGACAGCTCCCCAAGAAAACTGGAGGGATGGTTTGGCTCGGGAAGGAGGGGAAATTGGACTAACAAACCTCTCCCAGTGTACCCTTTCCTGATAACAATGGGCCCTGGGGGAAAGTGGTGGATACTGAATTGGCCCTAAATGGAAGCCCAGCAAATACCAATGGGTAAGATTTGAGTAATTCATCTGGGTCTGGATTCTTATCTCCCCAAACAATGAGTTTCAACCTTTTTTACAACTACCATCCTAAATTAAAATTTTAACCTGTTGAACCAGCCAGAGGGTCAAAACTGCACATACCCTGCTTCCAATGATTACACCCTATAAAACCAAAATCTCCTCTGTAACCGATGGTCATTTTCCCCTCCAGAAAATGGGCCCTAATGGTGCCCGGGTCCACGAAAGAATAAAGGTTTCTCTGAACCTGTTGAGTTCTGCTTCCTGTCCTTTTGCGCTTACACTACCCATTACCAACAAATGACAATTTCATTCTTCGTGACCAAGTAAACTCCATTGTGTATAGTACATTTTCTTCATTCATTTGCTGAATGACACCTAGGCTGGTTCTACAACTTGACTATGAGAACTGTGCTGTCATAAACATGGGTATGATGTTATCAGTACAGTATGCTAATTCCTTTGAATACCAAGGAGGGGGACAGCTGAGTCATATGGCGGCCCCATTCCTAGACTTTTGAGTAACCTCTACAGTGCTTTCCAAGCGGCTGTATCAATTTGCAGTCCCAACAATGCATATGCGTGTCCCTTTTCCCCCACATCCTGCTGAGCAACTGTCATTTTTATATGGGATGGGGACATAGGTTAGTATAAGAGTGCCCTAGGTTCAATCCTCAATACTGTTCCCTCTTCCCCCAAATTGACAAAATATGTCGTAACTGACACCAAGATTTAAATTACATAAAAATCTATGCCCAAAGTTATTTTATATTATTCCACTTACACAGACTCTTCAATAGGAGAAATTGATCCATCATCATCCAAATATTTGTATCTACGACTATCAAGATCTTCTTTTTCCAAATCTTCTCCAACATTCATTTGTTTCAAAGATTCCTTAAGGTGGTGTTCATACTTCAGTTTTTCAATGTAGTTAAAAAATCCTCTTGCAACAGCTTGCTACATTAAAAACACATTTTGTCTTAAGTCTTACAAAATTAAGGTGTTTTCTTTCATTACAAAGTCAGATGTTTATGTTCAAAACCGTAATCATACCCTTACCACTTGAATCCTAACCCTTCTGCATTCTGAACAAAACTTCCTGAATGTTGTCTATAGAATGTTGACTATAATCTCCTTAAACTTAGACGATTAACCAATATTAAAATTGGGGAGTCATGAGATCAAGGGATTTTATATTAAGCAGATTTGGAGCACCATTTTTTTTTTTTTTTTTTTTTTTTTTTTTTTTGAGGTACTGGGGATCGAACTCAGGGCCTTGTGCTTGCAAAGCAAGCACTCTACCAGCTGAGCTATCTCCCCTGCCCTGGAGCACCATTCTTTACATTCTTAAAACACTGAAGAAATATGCCAGGAAGATTACACTCAAAGCTCAGGTGAAGTGTGTCCTGAATGATACAGTGGATTTTATATGGAAGAAGTCCATATAGATGAATAGCATGAAAATTGTAGACTCTGTTCCAGGTATATCTTAGACAATTCCCAAAATGGCCAAATCATTTTAGACATTTTATTTTTGTGTATCCACTACATATAAAATACTAACTTACCTCAAAGGCTAAAATTTTTCTCCAAGGTAATGGTTTTTTTTCATTTTCAGATTGTAAAAATGGGAGCCTGGGTCCTTTGTTTTTAATTTGTTTTTTATCTATTCGTGACCTTCTGGTGTTTCTTCTTCCTTCTGGTCTTTCCTTTGTTCTTAATTTTGGCTTGTACTTCCTCTTTCTACGTTTCTTTTTCTTAAATCTTTCCAAAAAAGCTTTTAAAGTCAACGGTTTTGGTTCTATAGATGAGTCACTTGATGAATCTGTAACTCTTTCAGATGAATGAACAAATTTTCTAATGGGGTTTTTTTTGCCTTCTTTTAGGTGAAGTAACACACTGGGTTTTAAATAAGCTGCTACCAGATGAGGAGCTATCACTAGGAAAATGAAAAAATTCTTTATTACAATGCTTATTACTATTAATACCCAATCACAAATGTGCTTTTCTTCCAAGATAACTCAGGAAAACATGCTCAGAATACCTAAGTTTTCAGAAAGACAGGTGCAGTACCAGCAAGCCATAGGTCCTGACCACCATGTCTAAAATGGCCACAGTACTTCATAAAAAAAAATGTTATCTAACAAATGGATAAAGAAAATGTGTCAAATACATACAATGGAGTATTACTCAGTCATAAAGAATGCCTTATTGGGCTGGGGAGATAGCTTAGTTGGTACAGTGCTTGCCTTGCAAGCACAAGACCCTGGGTTCTATCCCCAGCACCAAAAAAAAAAAAAAAAAAAAAAAAGAACGCCTTGATATTTGCCAGCAAATGGATGGATCTGGAGACTATCATGCCAGTTAAGAAAGCAAGTCCCAAAAAACAAAAGACCAAATGTTCTTTGATATGTGGAAACTAAACCACAATAAAGGGGTGAGGAGTGGTAAATATAAATACAGTAGTAGACAATGAGGGAGAGGGGATAGGCAAAGGAAAGACAGCAGAATGAATCTCACATAATTTTGCCATGTACATATATGAAAATAGTGAATCCCACCATCATATCAATCGATAGGATTGGGATTCTTAACTAGAATAAGATATATCCCTTGGGGCTGGGGTTGTGGCTCAGTGGTACAGCGTGACACCCTGGGATCCATCCTCAACAACACATAAAAAAAACAAAGGTATTGTATCCACCTTCAACTAAAAAAATTATATATATTAAAAAAAAGATATATCCCATGCTTGCATAATTATATCAACATGGATTCTGCTGTCATGTGTAACTAAAAAGAACCAATAAGTTTTTTGAAAAAGTTACTGAAGACAATATAAATCCCATAAGTAGTCTGATTCTCTGCTAGAGCCTCCTCTAAGCATACAACCTATTGGAGAAAAATTTGAAAATTCAATCAGGAAGAGATACCAAAATACCGTTTCCCAAAGCCAAGAATTTATTCCAGTATAATACATACAGATTTTGCATCAAAGTATTTGCAATAATCCAATAAACTTGGAGGGTGTCATCCGTTTTTCCGTCCCAATTCCTGAAAATTATCTTTACCAATTATATACAATGACTTATACTTTGTTGGTAATTCAAATACAGTAAATATCTTGACCAAAACTGTTTCCCCCAGAAAGTTCATTTACCTTTGGTTTCCAACTTCCACAGCCGTATCAGATGCCAGATAGTTCAGAGAATCCATTCCTGATTTATCCATCACTTGTGTTTTGACTCTTAAAACTGTTTTCTGAAATTATGAAAATTCAGGAAATGTGATGCAGTTTCCTTAAGTAATAAATGCTTACACAGCTAACTAAAATCTAGTAGAAAATTCAAAGCAGTCATACCACGTCACTCTACGTGGGCCATGCCCCTACACGTGATTTAGGCAAAATAATTTAGTAGGCTTTTAAGTTCCAGGAACATATCTCTTTTAAAATCTAAAAAACTGTATTCACAGGTGCTTTCAGTTTTTACGGGGCAATTAATGTGCAATTACTAATACTAATGTATAGTCAAAGGCCAAAAATTCCTAGTCCTGAAAGTTTCGTTTACTGCCTTTTCATGTTCATCCCTGAATTCATCTAAGTAACTCAACCACCTTGTCATACCTTTGATGTTGTCTTTGAATATGATCTTATTGTGGAAACTAGTTTTCAGCATGCTAAACTACACTGAAGCTGCCTTGTCACCATCTCCCTGTTAAGAGTATACAATCAGCAATAAATTTTTTTTAATGTTTAAGATGTTATAAGTGTCTATGGCCTCTCCCTTGTCTTTCATTTTTTGTATTGTATTCTTTAGTTTACTTCAAAGCTGACATAAGCCATGACAAATAATTTCTATGATGATAAATTAGCAAAATATTTCAAATATAAGATCTCAAATTTATGAAATGCTCAACGGATCCATGTGACAGTTTTCCTAAATGCAAAATCCTGCCATTATATCAACTACTCAGAAATGAGATCAGCATTTGTTCCAATGGCATTGTTAAGGGACAGACAGATGAGGGTGGTGAGAACAGGAGGTTAAGAGAACAATTCTATAAAATGGACCTACTATGCTGACCCCCACATGCTTTTCCAAAAAGCAACTTACCTGCAGCTTTCCCTGGTTAAAGTGGACAGGATGTCACATTCCTCAGCAGTTATCTGCAAGGAAATATCATTGGTAAGAGGAATCCAAGTTGTTACCAAGGGGGAGACTTGTGACCCTTTTCACAGACCAGACTCCTGAAGGATAATTCCTCCTAGTCATAAAACCTGTGAAACTGAGAATCCAATTACAACTGCTCAGCATGGGCCAAGGGAAAAATTGTCATGGCAATGGGTACTTGCAAGTCTGATGTCACCTTGCTGTCAGTCAAAAGTGGAGAGGTGGACTTGGGCAGGATTCTGGCAACTTTTTCTGGGGTCCCCAATAAAACTGGAGTGCAGCAGAGGCACATTATCCCTCTCTGAACCCACCTGAAGGTCCCCTTTCCTTATCCGTTCAATAAACTTATGCCTGTTGCTCTGAAAACGTCTGAAATCTTTGACTTGGTCGCAAAAATGGAGGTTTGAAGGTTCTTCCCACTGCCTCAGTTTCTTGAAAGTCCCCGGCTCTGTAACAGCATTAATGCACCTGCTCAATTTTTATTTTATTTTTTGCGAAGATGATTACTTATATACAGCTAGCTCCAAAATTCCTTTTTAAAATGTTTAGAAAGCATCCCTACTTAGGAGTCACTTCCAATTGTGGGACTGTTACGTTTCTGGAGACCACGTGGACAAACGAGGCATACTTAAAGGAAGCTAATGCCACGTGAAGCTAGCCAAGACCCTCCGGGAAGCTCCCAACCTCAGGCAAGGAAAATGGCGTCCACAAAGGTTACCTCACACTTAAACCAAGCCTTGCCTGGACGGTGTAACATCAGCATCTCCCCCAGTGAACTACACCCACGCTATAATCGCGCTCGCGTGCGCCTCAATCCAACAGGGAGCCCTCCAACCTCAGGGCCTAACTAACTTCTGAAGCCAGATTGAGCAACGCCGTGTCTGGGGAAACCTACAACAGCAGCCCTCCCCGTAGGCCAGGCCTGGGCGGCCACCGCCTCTGCTCCATCTACGAAGGCAGCAGACTTGCATCCGCAAGCGCCGCGCATTCAGGCCTGGCACTCGACCCCGCCACTAACTAGACCCCGAAACCCTGCAGGTGGGCTCGCACCAGATTCCCCATCCGGGAGCTCCACCACACGCAGCACACCCTACCTCCTCTAGCCGCACGGAAGAAAAGAACGCGCCACCCTCGCGAGCTTAGTAAATGTGGGGCTGAAATCTCGCGTTACTACTTGGTCCTCGGGAAGAAAAGAGCCCCGGGAAGAGAGAGGCGGTGCTGCTGTTCCGACTTCGGCGAGGGGAGGAGCGATAGAAGCGGGCGGAGCCTAGACGTACTCAACTGGAGGAGGCGGGGTGGGTCCACCTAGGAGAGATCAAGATCTAGGCCCGTGAGCTTCGCCGACTGATATTTGGTAAGTTTAATAGCCAAGTACATTTTGGCAAAAAAGTTGTGAGGTCAAGTGAACTGAATGCATGTGAACCGCGAGGAAGTGTGTGATTTGTTTCCTGTGGACTTGCATTTGCTGAAATGAGATCTGTTTTCTAAAGCCTGGCCCCGATATATGCGTGTCCCACAGTGTCTAATTTTGCTTTCAAACATGTCATCTATGTTAAAATATGGGGAAAGTTTCATGTTATTGATCTGACTCCAAATGTATTGTCTTTGTATTGAAAGACAATATTACTCCCATAGTACACCCACTTTTACCATCCCCTGCTTTACTTAGCATTCCCTTACTCGCTAAGGGTCTCCTTTCAATGAGTTGGTTAACATATCACAAGATACCAGCTGAAGAATTTCCCTGTAGTTCTCCTTCCTCCATCAGTTCTCTGAGCACTTACTGAGTTAAAAGTAAGCAATTTAAACTAGTTTAATTAGGGTCGGTTTCTTTCCTCCCAAAGTAGTTTGAAAAAAAGAAAAAGAAAAAACTGGTTTGATTTTTTTTGTTTTCAGACCACATGACAAACCAGTAAAGCTGCCTATTCTTAGTTTATAGATAATGTCATTTTAGGACTGGACAGGCCTTGAACAGGTCTCTTTGCTACAAATATTGAACAATTCCAGGGATAAAAAGTCTGATCTTGTAAGTAGCCTACTACATTCCATCCACAGTGTATGCACTAATCATAAGCTTCAGGACAGGTATCACAGGTCTTGTTCACTGCCACCTTCAGAAACTGGCCCAGTTATGTAAGCTGTGAGGCTCAGTACTAAATGGAAATACAGTCCCTTGTTCAAAAAGGAGGGGAAAAGTGCCATTAAAGATATTAAAATATGGTGCTGGGTTTGTGGTTCAGTGGTAGAGCACTTGCCTAGCATGTGTGAGTCACTGGGTTAGATAAATAACATATAAATAAGTAAATAAAGTCCATCAACAACTAATAAAAATAAAGATACTAAAATATGAGCTCTTTCTTCTGTGATATTTCAACTTGGCCTGAAGTTTTAAAACTTGCTATTTAATGTCATTCTAAGTAAAGAAATTAAATTATAATCATCAGTGTCAATTATACCATTTTTCTTTGTATTGTGCAATGCCAGTTTTAAATACAAATATAAGAACATTTAACTTGTATGCAGAATCACTGAAATTTCACAGCTTGTATTTCAAAGTTCATATAAACATGTGTATTTTGTTCTTACTAGAAGAGTGGAAATGCTGTACAAAACAGACTTAACTGTTTATATTTCGTGCTATATACACATTCTTCTAAACTTCTACAGAATCCAGCAACCTTGAGTCTCTCTGAACTTCCACATTTGGTGGGTCCACCAGAATTCTGTACTAATGGGGCATTGCAAATGCCTTGTGCAAGTGGGATAGCAAGGCACAGTGAAGGACATACATGTTGCACCTCTGTCCTTTGTTCCTACTCATGCTTCATTGACCTACCAAACTTCACTTAAACAAAATAAGTTCAAATATGAGATTATTGGGCTGGAGGTATAGCTTGGTGATAGAGCACTTGCCTAGCATGCAGGATGCCCTGGGTTCAATACACTGCAAAAAAAAAAAAAAATTGCAAAAAAAATTATTTGGGGGTTGGATCTGCTTTTGAATTCTCTTTCTGCCACTTAACAGCTGAGTGATCTTGGGTAAATAAAATATTTTCTCTGATCTATTTCCTCTTCTATAAAATGAGTAGGGTAATACCTGCCTATCGTATTTGTGAAAAGTCTTGAGAGAATGACTGTAGCGGGCCTAACATAATGTCTGATATATAAGGTGCACTCAATAAATGGTAATCAGCATGGTTGCCATAGTTGGTCTACCATAGTTGGCTCTAAGGCCTACCATCTTCAGAAGTCAACTTGTGGCAACATAGTTGGTTGCCAACTATGGTCTACCACTTTGGGTGGTCTTCTAAAGCTGCTCCCTTTTTTATTCATTCTTTCTCCAAATCCTATTTCTGAGCTATTGACTCCACCAATTAAATCAGGAGAGTAAATATTGCCTCATCTGGCCCAAAGCCAAGAAGCCCCTCTGACTTTAAATGAAAATATTTCTCTTATCACTTCAACTTAACCTTGCCCCCTGCAACATCCCACACATGTACCCATGCTACGACACAACTTTTCTGTGCCTACCAGAAATTCCATATTTCTAAACAAGTTATTCAGGCTATAACTTCCCAGGGTTAAGCTTATGTTTCTAATTTGGTAGGGAAATAATCTGACAGATTTTCTTTTTCTTTCTTTTTTTTTTTTTAACATCTTTAAAAACCAGAACATTTATTGGGTGACTAGCTGTTGAAATTCTCAAGATGAACTGGATGCTGCAACAGCTGCCCTCTTGGGTTTAGGAGTTGTTCCTTCACGGAATCCATGCCTGAATCTGCGGTATACAATTTTTAGGTGCTTCATTCCACCAGTCCCACTGTTATTTCGTCTTTTGGCTTTGGCACTCCAGTTATACTTTCTCTTGCGCTTAGCAGGGTAGCCACATTTGCCACAAGTCGACTTCTGAAGATGGTAGGCCTTACAGCCACAGCGGCGGCACAATGTGTGCGTCTTATTACGACGCTTTCCAAACGATGACCTTCCCTTCGTCATCTCGCTTCTGCGGCAGAGACCAAAGAGGCCCAGATTTTCTTTTGAGATAGGAAAGTGTATAAAATTAGAATTACATGTTTGGATTTAACTTAAGTCCCTATTCCTACTGTTAGCAGAAATATCTAAAGTTCTTTTATTGCCAGGTATGGTAGTACACACCTGTAATCCCAGTGACTTGGGAGGCTGAGGCAGGATGGCAAGTTCAAAGCCAGCCTCAGCAACTTAGGTCCTAAGCAATTCAGCAAAACCCTGTCTCAAAATTAAAAAATCAAAAGGGCTGGGAATGTGACTCAGTGGTAAAGCAGCACCCCTGGATTCAATCTTTGGTACCAGAATAAAAATAACAATAATAAAGTGCTTTTATTATCCTCATAAATGAATATGCCATTCATTATACAGATTTTGAAAGTTTTATAAATAAGTACCTGCTGATTACCTGATAGAGTGTGATAAACTTTGGGAAATCTGGGTGAAAAGTCCACAGGAATTATTTGCATAAAATATCTGTTGATCAGAAATTATTTAATAAGAAAAAATTAAAGTATCTTACTCCAAAATAATCATAGATTATTCAACTCAAAAATAGGTTTAAGATATTTGAAGTATTATTATGTAGCACTTTTTTTTTTTTTTTTTTTTTTTTTTTTTGGTGCTGGGGATCGAACCCAGGGCCTTGTGCTTATGAGGCAAGCACTCTACCAACTGAGCTATCTCCCCAGCCCTATGTAGCACTTTTTATCAACAGTTATTTATATTTAATTTGGGAGATCAGATTATATTAAATAACTAAAGGACAGCGAAAGCTAGTATTGCGTAAAGTACTAAAGTAAATGTCTCCAGGCACAGTGGTGTATGCCTATAGTCCTAGCTTTACAGAAGGCTGAGGTTGAAGGGTAGATAAAACCAGGAGTTCCAGGCCAGTATGGGCAACAAAGTGAGACCCCATCTCTTTTTTTAAAAAAAATGTAAATTTCAAGTCCTAAACATATCCAATAGCGTGTTTATAGAGGATATGTTTGGAAGTATCATCAGAACTAGAAAACCGGTTAGTTTCTATGTAATCTATGAATCTTTGGAAATTTTTAAAAATAAAATATTTTTGGAAATGCAATTGAAAGGATTCTGATTTTTCACATGCTAAGTAAGCATATTAAAACCAGAGACATTCCAGTTAATGAGATGTTCTATTAACATTTTTTTTTCCCCAATACTGGGGATTGAATCTAGGGCGCTCTACATGGAGCCCCATCCCTTTTCTATTTTTATTTTGAGATAGGGTCTCCTTAAGTTGCTGAGGCTGGTCTTAAACTTGGAATCTTCCTGCCTCAGCTTCCTGAATCACTGGGATTACAGGTATGTGCCACCATGCCCTGCTCTATTAACAGTTTTAATGAGAATTAAAATACACATGGGCCAGTTTGTAGCAAAGGGTACAAAGGAAAAGAACACCTTTCTGGTGAAAGAATGTATTGTCCTTAACTTCAGAGCCTTGTGAATAGGCCTTACATTTGTCTAGTAAATGTCAATGAAGAATGTTCTAAAAGAAAAAGAATAAAACAAACAACTCCAGCAGAAATTTCCTTAAGGTTTGCTCTTATTCCTTATTGCGACTGGTCTGGAGTGGCATTCTCCACCCATGTTGTCTTCCTTTTTTTTTACCCCCCTTTTTCTGCCTTTATTTTATCTATCTCCCTCTGTTTGCACACCTCATCACTTGAACATTTGAGGTAAGATACTAATCTCTCTGAATGTATACCTATTTATTGTAAATTATAGTAAGCATGTATTTTTAAAATATCAAATTATAAACAGGTTTTCAGATTCATTGATCAATAAAGCTGCTTACCAAGAAAGTTGTTTATTTTCAAACAAATCTAAAAATTTAAATTTCAGAAGCTAATCATTTTCTGTTTCCACTTCTAATAGTGATTTAAATTTTCTTTTGTAAAAATGACACCCAAAGAAATTTAATTTTAGCTTAAATGTCAAAATAGAGTGAGAAACACATTATGGAAATTTATTTATGTATTTTATATGCTATCTATACATCATCTATATGTCATGTAGTAATATAGAATCCAATACTGTTATCTATAGTCATTTAGATACTTATTCACAATCCTTAATAAGTACCTTTTGCTTCAAGACCCATATTCCTTTGACCAACCATTAGAAAATTACATGTTCAGATATATGACCAATGAAATGAATCATATACGTACTCTTATATTAGTGTTTCCTCTTGTTAGTTTATTTTAAATGCCAACTATTTAAAATAACACTTTTGGGGGCTGGGGTTGTGGCTCAGTGGTAGAGCACTTGCCTAGCATGTGTGAGGCACTGGGTTCAATCCTCAGCACCACATATAAATAAAAGAATAAGGGTTCATTAACAACTTAAAAAAAAAAAAAAAAAACTCATACCCACTTTCCTTTAAAAAATAAAATAAAATAAAATAACACTTTTGGACTGAGAGTATAGGCAGTCTTAGCATAGAGTTCTTGTCTATCATGCGTGAGGCCCTGGATTCAATACCCAGCCAGGAGAAAGAAAGAAAGAGGAGGGGTGGGAGAGGGAGGGGGGGAGGGAAAGAGAGATGAGAGATGGGGAGGGAAGGAAAAAAGAGAGAGACAGAGAGAGAGAGAGAAAGAAAGAAAGGAAGAAGAAAGAAAATAACAGTATTAAAAGAGGTCACTTGCTCATTGTTCACTTAGAATATTAAATGCTAGAAGCTGTGGTTTCCTTTCTGTGAGGATTGAAAAGCCTAAATGCCCTTTGCCTTTGTTATATAACTGAACTCTCAATGTTCATTTCCAGAACAGCACTGTTCACATCTGGTACACTGTGAACTCTTGAGATACTAGCCAACAGGAGCTTTGTTTGTACAACCTTATACCTAAAGAGGAAAGAAAATGGCTCATTCTGAGTTTTCTTTTCATGTGCCAAGTCTAGAGGAACTTGCTGCAGGTAAAAACAATATTAACTGTGGATTTTTAAGAACTCTTTCAAGTGAAAAAGATTCTAAGATTTATATGTATCTTACTAATTTATATCTTATTGAAATGGTACTTCTGTATCAGAATTTGCCATTTCAATATCTATTCTGTACTGTTTTTTTTTGTTTGTTTGTTTGTTTGTTTGTTTTTTTGCGGTACTGGGGATTGAACCCAGGGCCTTGTGCTTGCAAGGCAAGCACTCTACCAACTGAGCTATATTCCCAGCCCCTCTGTACTGTTTTTATAGAGAAAGTCCAAAATTATGTCCCCTCAAAAAACTAAACTCACCATTTGTAGATTATTGGTGACACCAACTTAACATGATGAAATTGACTAAAGTAATCCACATGATGCCCAGAATTGCACAACTTTGCTTTATTAACTTTTTGCCAGTTACAGTATTCTTGGGGGGGGGAGGGGTGGATACTGGGGATTGAACCAAGGAGTACTTTACCATTAACCTACATCCCCATCCCATTTTATTTTTTTTAATTTTGAGTCAGGCTAAGTTGCTTGGGACCTTGCTGAATTGCTGAGGCTATCCTGAAACTTGTGATCCTCCTGCCTTAGCCTCCCAAGTCAATGGGATTCCACCACACCAGGCTAAAATAGCTTAGTTATTCTCAGCTTGGTGTCTTTATCCTTGAAAGGGGAGAATAACTGGCTTTTTTAGATGAACACTCCTCAAATGATTAACATGCTTATGTGCAAAGTACACTAGGAATCTGACCCCAGGTTTAAGGTAATAAAGGAGAAAGATACAAAATGAAACAGAAATACCAAACTTTTTATCCCACTTTTAGTTACTCATTGGACATCTGCAGAACCAAGTAAAGAGACCGTACTTTTTAGCAAGAGCAACTGCCCACAAGGTGAACCAGGCACTGTGGCACATGCCTATAATCTCAGCAGTTTGGGAGGCTGAGGCAGGAGTATTACAAATTTGAGGCCAACCTTGGCGCTTTAGCTAAATCCTGACTCAAAGTAGAAAATAAAAACGGCTAAGGATATAACACTGTTAAAGCAACCCTGGGTTCCATCCTCACCCAGTATTGAAAAAAACAAAAAAAAAAAAGAGAGAGAGAAGAGGTAGCAGAAGGCAGAAAAAATATTTGTGTGTAGATTTAGTTAGCCTATAAGACAGAGAACATGTTAGGGGTGTCAGGCCAGGGCAAGGGGGCAGTCTCCACTCACAGTTTCCTTAGCATCCCCCAGCCAGGGCACAGCCAGTTCTCCAACTTTTATTCTCAGTATGAGGAAAAACAGATGCAGAAAAACATCATTTTAATTTTAGAGGGGTCCTTAATTTTGGTGTTTCATTTTGATCCTTAAAAATACATTGCTCTTGGACTGGGGTTGTTACTCAGTGATAAGTGCTTGCCTGGTGTGTGTGAGGCACTGGGTTCCATCCTCAGCATCATGTATAAATAAATAAAAAGTATTGTGTCCATCTACAACTAAAAATATTTTTAAAATACATTGGTCTTTGGATTTATAACTGGCACACTTTTTTACATTTGTACTGTGACATATTTATAATAAAATACACGAATATTAAGTGTACAGCTTGTTTAATGTTTACACCCATGTAACTGCCATGCAAAAAATGTAAAATGTTTTCCATATCCCAGAAGACTCCTTCATAGATCTTCCCAATGTTTCTATCCTGAGAGGTTAACCCCTGTTCTGACTTTTATCACTGTAGATCAGTTGCCTGTTTGAAATACATAAAGTTAAGTCATATAGTCTTTACTCGTGTTGTGTCTGACTTTTGCTCAACATTTTGTCTGTAATCTTCCTTAAAGGTGGTGCATGTGATTGCCTACTTTTTAAAGAGTTTAAATACTTACATTTCAATAAGTTTTTGGAATCTCCCTCAAAGGGAGGTAGTCCTCACCTGAGTGCAGTCTTTTTATCTTCAGAGGTTTATAATCACTGTGGATAAGATATTTTTGTGTCTTAGTCCATATTATCACTTCTAATTATGTCAAAGTCTAATTATATTCATAAGTAATACCATTTCTTGGTCGATGGTATAGCTCAGTGGTAGCTAGAACCTGTGCTTAGCATGCCTGAGGCCCAGGGTTCAATCCCTAGGAACTGAAAAAATAAAAATAGAAGACCGTTTCTGAACTCTTTCATTATACAAGTTTAGGTTGAGAGTGTGATGTAGAGAATTTGGGGGAAAAATTGATATGTGATGGCCAAATTTTTACCTAATGTTAAATAACCCTTTTTCTTGTCTTTATCAGTTTTGCAAAAGGGACTAAAAGATAACTTTGCTGATGTCCAAGTCTCTGTCGTTGATTGCCCTGATTTGACTAAGGAACCATTTACCTTTCCTGTAAAAGGTAAGTAGTTTTTGCAACATGCTTCTGGTTTTTACTTGTAATCATTTTCTGAAACTGGCATTATTTATATCTATGAATAAAGGATATTTTCATAACTTTTAGGCTAAATTGTGCCTAATTTTTGCTCTCTTGTTTTCTGATGTTTGTCAAATTTCATTTTATAACCTTGTGGAGAAAGATTGTGTTTTGTGACTTTTGTAACTTTCCTTGATTACTTAACTTTATGTATTTTAAACAGGCAACTGATCTACAGTGATAAAAGTCAGAACAGGGGTTAACCTCTCAGGATAGAAACATTGGGAAGATCTATGAAGGAGTCTTGGTTACTTTACTCAATAGGTGAGAATCTTGGTAACACATGAGAGTTTTATTTTTAATTACTCAAGTGACTGTTAGGGAAATTTACTTTAATTTTTGTTTTTATTTATTTATTAGGACTAGAAATAATTTTAAAAGGCTTATGTTTGATTCATCTATTAAATACTTAAAATACTTCAACAAATTTGCCAAGTGATCATCCACTGAAGCGAGAAGGGACTAAAACTAATACGTTAGGTAAAATAATTTGGCAATATGAGACATACTTATATGTGATGTCTTAGTTTTGCAATAACACTCAAGACAAGTACTAAGTCCAGTTTATAGATGAAAAAAATTGAGGCTGAGAGTAAAGTCCATGTGAATCATAATGAGGATTTGAATGCAGGTCTATGTGCTTTAGAAGTCTAACTTTCTCCCAAAATAACCTACTACATGAAGAATTTGGAGATAAATGCAGTGTTGTTTTATTACATAATTGACATCTTTATTAAAAAGTAGTTTGTCATAGAATTTCTGAACTCTAGTTCTGTCTCTGCCACATAAAAGTTTCATTAACCTTAATAAACCACTTAATTTATCTCAACCTCAGATACATGAACATAGGGGGTCTTTAGTTGAATGTTCTTTTTGGATGTTTCCAGCTTAATCAGTCTTTAATTTAAGTAGAATTGTAAACTCTAGCAGGTTTGTGTACCAAATGGCAATTCCTCTTAGCACTGTGAAATCATTCACAGTACTTTTGTATAGCCATGGTTCTTCTACAGGAAGGAGTGTTATATTTTCCTTGCTAGTCAATTAATTAAAATAAAATAAAAATCAGAAAATACAGAATAGTACAAAGAAGAAAAAAATGGTTAGTCTTTTTTTCTTTTTTTTAAAGAGAGCTTTTAACTTTCTTTTTGTGGAAAAAGTGGCAGAATGCTTCCATGTTTTACAATGTCACCTTTAAACAGATCAGGCTCTCATTATCTTCCAAAAATTTATTTAAATTCCAATTCCAATGTGAAGAGTAACACAAAATTGTACATATAACTTGCTGACAAGAGGTTATTTTATCCAGCTATAAAACATCAAATGACATGAATAAATGCCGACCAAATTTGTTATTTTTATACAAATTCAAGACTTTTTGCTACACATGAATTTAGTTTGGAGAACACCAACTTGGCAAAATGCTCTCCTTACCTTTACATTTAACTAAATTGAAACTTTGAAAATACAATTTAGAATCCAGAGTGCGTGGTAATAATAATCACAGGTCTTCATGGATTAACAAAAATCAAAGGATAGCCTTAAATCTCTTATACATTTAGCAAACAGTGTTAATCGTCAGAAATTGACTTTGTCAAAGCAAACAGATATGAGACAGTGTGGCCCTTCTATATCAGATTCAATGTTTAAAACAGAGCACTTATTGGTTATCTTGCCAATAAACTTACATAAACTTTCATATTATAAACTTTTACATAACACTTAAACAAGGCTTAGAGTTCTCAGATGCATACATATACCTACTCGTATATATTTTGGATGTCAACAATATTGTTATAACTAAACAATAGTTGTTTGTTTAACCAGTTACAAAGTAATCATTTAAGACTTTAAAACAGGTACAAACTCCAATTCCTTTAAGACTTAGTTTCTCCAAGTAATAAAACCTAATAAATACAAGAAAATTACCCATAGATAAGAGCAGATCAATGTTTCAGGCTTTGCTTCATATCAGTACATTAAAGTTCACATAACATTAACTGACTGTGATGATTAGAGCCAATTTAATCAGAAACACAAACTTTTTGAGATTTACCTTCTGCAAACCTTCTTACTTAGACACAATTTAACATCTTTAGTTTTGCCCTCTTTCATCTTGGACTTTAGCACGAGAATATTACTTTATCAGAGAAAATAATTTCTCATCCATATTAAAATATATTTCCATATCTATAACTTTCTTTTATCTTTTCTAGTTTTGGACCCTTTCTTAAATTCATATTCTGAAACAGACCTTTAAGAATGTTACCTGTGCATTTAATTTACACAACATATTTCATCCCTGGAAAGGGTTGGACAATCCAGCATATACAAAAACTGTGCCTTAATCTTTTTTTATTCCAGGTTGCATTCAAGGGATGGGAGCACATGATATTTTTGAGCCTGACCTGTCTCCATTATCATTATCACAATGCCATCAACTTTGAGGGAGTTCCCCATGCTATTTGTACCCAGAGGCTACTTTTAGGCCTTTCCTTATATTAGGTATATTGATGTGCAATGGAGGAGACCCTTTCCATCCTTTTCTTTAGATTTTCTTGAGATGCCTTTGCAGAGGCTGCTGACAAAATACAGGCTGGCTTTAGTTTCTGTCTTTTTCTTTTCTGGGTGCAGTTATTCATTCTGCCAGTCTCCACAGGCATTTAGTTTGATGGGATACTATTATAGCAAGACTTGCTTTGCCCCAGTGATGAATATCCCCTCGCCAAATGGGGTGTCCTATCGATCTTAAAAGGGGAGACTATTCCTGCCACCTACTCAGAGCAAAAGTGGCTAGAAGGCAGGGCAGAGACCAGGTTCTCTTTGGCCATTTTTCTATAGCCCAAGAAGCTTTTCTGAGATTTTTTTTCCCCCAGTTTAGAGCTGTTGTCATTGACCCATAGTAAGATGATCTGCAGCTGCCTGGGGCCAGGCTGGGAAGTAATACTGGGAGTGCCAGCACTGGGTTTAAAAGATTTCAGTCTTTTTAACCCTTTCTTCTGGTGTCCTGCTATCCTTGCACATCAGAGACAGTGCCTTTTGGCACCTTCAAATTAGTTCATTGGTTCAGACTCCTTATCATGCAACTGCACAAATGCCTGTACATTCAGAATCTCTTTTATATACTTTACCCCTGACAGATCATCTTTAACACCCAGATTGTATAATCCAGAAAAACCATTTAAAGGCCAGATTCTGTTACAGTGATCGCTCTTTCTCTTAGACAGGCTTATCCCTATAGGTGGCTCATGCAGCCAAGATCTCCGTGCTCAGGAGACTGACTACTAGTAAGATCAATGCCACATGCCCATGTCTTAAAGGGCCAGCAACAGACAGAAAACAGACATGAGGATCAAAGTCCAGATTGTGTTACCGTAAACCATCTTTCTCTTAGACAGACTTATACTATAGGTGGCCTATGCAGCCAGAATCTTTCTGCTCAAGAGACTACTGGTAAGATCAATGCAGCATGGCCCATGTCTTAAAAGGGGCAATATCAGATACAAACAAAACAGACAACTAAAGGGAATTCCCAAGCCCAAGGCCAACAAACAGATGAGAACCTAGAACAGATCAGAAGGGAGTACATCCCTAAGTTCTTGAGTCCTGCTTAACTGTGACTCATACACCAGTGGTGCCACAGATGTCCCCAGAAAGAGGGACCAGATATTCCCACAAAGAGGAACCAGGTGTGTGGAATCAAGGGTCTCCATGTGCACACAGGGGGACTTACCAAATGGCCAGAGTTGTCATAACTTTTCTAAGTTTCCTTTTCCTCAGAGTGGACCATGATGGAGCAACCTGTATTGTTCAGGGAGAGAAGGCAGGAGTCCCCTGGAGTTAAAAAAAACTTTAGTAGCTGCTGTGATGCTCCCTCAATCTCTCCCTTTACTCATAGGAACAGCTCCTCTGGAGGCAAACTCACCTGTCTCCTAACTCTCCTGCAGTTGGCTCTCAACAAGTTCGCCAGCACCATGAATCCTCAGCATGGAAGTGGGGTTCCTTGGAAAGCCAGGCCTGCCCAAGAAAGCTGGGATGGAGGCTGCTCTCAGGTCCCACCTGGGGTACCAAATTGTTGCTGAAAGCTTGGTCCTTATCCCTGATGTTAATCCAATAATGAAGACACTGTTTGGAGAAAAAGGAAAAAGAGGGTTTATTGCTTTGCTAGCAAAGGTGAAACACAGGGATACCTATCCCAAAGGCTGTGATTGTCAAAAATGGTTAATCTTAATTGTATCATCCAAAAGGTTATACCTAGAAAAAACTTCTAGTCAGTTATTTGAGAGTCAGGAAATTATAATACTGAAAGCCAAATACATGTGGGTACTCGCATGTGTGTGTGTGTGGTCTTTTTTTTTTTTATTATTATTTTATTGTAAACAAATGGGATACATGTTGTTTCTCTGTTTGTTCATGGCGTAAAGGCATACCATTTGTGTAATCATAAATTTACATAGGGTAATGCTGTTTGATTCATTTTGTTATTTTTCCCTCCCCCCCCACCCCTCCCACCTCTCCCACCCCTCTTTTCCCTCTATACAGTCCTTCCTTCCTCCATTCTTGCCCCCCTCCCTAACCCTAACTCTAACCCTAACACTAACCCCTCCCACCCCCCATTATGTGTCATCATCCACTTATTAGCGATATCAATCTTCCTTTGGTTTTTTGAGATTGGCTTATCTCACTTAGCATGATATTCTCCAATTTCATCCATTTGCCTGCAAATGCCATAATTTTATCATTCTTTATGACTGAGTAATATTCCATTGTATATATATACCACAGTTTCTTTATCCATTCATCAATTAAAGGACATCTAGGTTGGTTCTACAGTCTGGCTATTGTGAACTGAGCAGCTATGAACATTGATGTGGCTGTATCTCTGTAATATGCTGATTTTAAGTCCTTTGGGTATAGGCCAAGGAGTGGGATAGCTGGGTCAAATGGTGGTTCCATTCCAAGTTTTCTAAGGAGTCTCCAAACTGCTTTCCAGAGTGGCTGCACTAATTTGCAGCCCCACCAGCAATGTATGAGTGTACCTTTCTCCCCACATCCTCGCCAACACCTGTTGTTGCTTGTATTCTTGATAATCGCCATTCTAATTGGGGTGAGATGGAATCTTAGGGTGGTTTTGATTTGCATTTCTCTTATTACTAGAGATGTTGAACATTTTCCCATATGTTTGTTGATTGCTTGTAGATCTTCTTCTGTGAAGTGTCTATTCATTTCCTTAGCCCATTTGTCAATTGGATTATTTGCATTCTTGGTGTAGAGTTTTTTGAGTTCTTTATAGATTCTGGAGATTAGTGCTCTATCTGAAGTATGATTGGCAAAGATTTTCTCCCACTCTTGTGTGTGTGGTCTTAAACATGGTTAGGCACTTTCTATGTGAACTGGTCTCACTCAGGTTACTGATAGCCTTGGTATATTTTATGAGTATTACTTCTTTACACATTTCAGTTTGGCTATCACTGCCTGACATTTTCCCTTTGGTGTTCTCTCCCTTTGGTTCTTTTGCCTCTTCCTTGGTTCCTACCTCTTCTTCCTTGGTTTCTACCTCCTCCCTTATGGCTCCTTTGTCTTTCTGTCAGGGTCTTAAATACTGATACTTTCCAGAATTCTTTTCTATTATCTTCTTATTTTATGTACTCTTTTTTTCATCTACACTTGTGGTTTTAATTACTAACTGGATACAACTGAAATCTGTTTGACCTTGAACTCTCTTTTTAGCTATAGATCAGTATTTCTAACTGCCTGTAGAACATATCCTCCCATAATATACTAAGGACAACTTGAGGTTCACATGTCTAAAATTTAACTCATTACTTCACTTTAGATACCCATTTCCTTTCTTCTTTGTATAATTTCCTTTTTCTCTATCTCTATAGTTACCATTTTCAGCTGTTATTTGTCTTTTCCCTAGACTATAGAGTCACCGAATTGTTCCCCTAGGCTTCAGCTTTCTATCACTTACGAATAGAGTTTCATCTATTAGTAATCTCTGCTTAATTCATGAAAAATATTTCCTAAATCCCCAACTACAAAAGGAACCTATAAAAATTCTATATCAAGAGGCTGCTGTTGTAGCTCAGGGGTAGAGCACTTGCCTAGCACATATGAGGCACTGGGTTGGATCCTTAGTACCACATAAAAATAAATAAATAAAACAAAGATATAAAAAAAAAACCAACAAAAAAACAAAGATATAAAAAAATTCTATATTACCCTTCTGCAAGCTGAAGAAATAGAGCAATTATGTCTTCTTTACTATGTAAAATGTGATCAGGAACCTGTCAAGACCACTTTTTCTCAAGCAACAGATAGTTTTTTTTCTACCACTACACTTAAAAGTGTCTTCTCCCAAATTGTGTCTAGCTGCACTTTGATGATAATTAAAAATGTAAGTAGAGGACTGGTAGAGTGTATTCTAAGTAGGCTCAAGGCCTTGGGTTAAATCCTTAGCATCAGAAAAGAAAAAAAAATCTAAGTAGAAAATCTCTAGCATCTAAAGTTATCTTTATTTACTTGTATTAGTATAAACAATCTTGGGAATAATTAACTTATAAGAGGATTTTTGCAATACGGATCTAAAGGACATATATTCTACCAGAGAAAAGTGTTTTAAATTTTAAAACGTTTTAACCAGTAAAAAAAAAAAAAAAAGACAAGCAATCAAACAACCACCAAAAATAGTTTTTTAAAGGATTAAGACTAATTTGAGAAACTTTACTGACAGAGTGGCCAGCACCCCACAGAGTAGGTTCCTGCTCAGGAGGTGTGAGCCACCTGAGAAAATCAAAGTCTGAAATAATCAATAAAACATTAGAGACAAAGCCAAAAGTTATATTTAAAAAGCAGAGTACCTGATGGGTCTTCCAGGCCTGACAGGAACTGAAACTAAAAAAGACCCCAATTTTTTATTTAAGGAGGAATACATCAAAGGCAGGGATAGGGTATCAGTGGGAGGTGCTTGTTTCCTGGTGTGGTGGGGGTCTTGCAGTAAACAGGTTGATTGGCGTTTGGCATGCTACACCCATCTCAGGAAGGATGTGCTTAAAACTTGAGCAGTGAGCAGGTCAGGGTGCCAGCATGAAGTGAACAGTCTCGCACCAGTGGATTTCCACATGGGAGTTCCCAAGACAGCAACTTCCCTGCCTATGACTCCAACCTCACTCAGCTCACACAGGGTTCATAGATGGCTCTCAGCACCTTACCCAATCCAAACTTTGACTCCAGTTCTAGTCCTCACCCTGTCATCAACTTTCACTTGCCTTTATGCTGTCAGCCCTATCAAGCCATATTTAGTTATGATGATACTGGAGACACAGTTAGTTAAATAGAAAAGGAATACTAGCTACTTACATCTTCTAACTCCTGCTGTTTGCAAAACTGAGACTGAAGAAATTATTTACTCTTAATAATTGATGTCTTCTGGCATTTTATGTGTAAATTATGTTTGCCTATTTTTAAGATGGCTTGTGTTTTTTAGGCATCTGTGGGAAAACTAGGATTGCAGAAGTAGGAGGTGTGCCTTACTTAATTCCTCTTGTAAACAAAAAGAAAGTAAGTGTACTTTTACTGTTCACATTCACATGAAGGTTGTAGAACTTGTTGATTCCTGTTTATTATTATAAGACCTGTTGATCAATGTGGCAGGGATGGAAATACTAGTAGACTTGGTAATAAAAAATAAAAAATAAAAAAACCCAGGAAATTTGTATAAGGTAAGATTTAAATAATTGTCTTCCTCTTTGTAGGTTTATGATCTGAATACAATTGCAAAAGAAATCAAGCTGCCTGGAGCCTTTATTCTTGGAGCGGGGGCAGGCCCATTTCAGACTCTTGGGTTCAATTCTGAGGTCAGCTTATATATAATTATTTTATTTTGTTGATTTGACTTTTGGTTTGTCTTTTTCCACTTACTTCCCTACCCAAAAACCTACTTTCTGAGTGAATTGTGAACGGTTGATGTCATACCTCTCCAGATTGGCACTGTTTGATACAGATTTGGACACTATCACATGCTCCAATTGGTCCAGCTGTACTAGAACACTATCCTTTAATTTCAAATTTTCTTAGGGACTAGGTTCAACCTTAGATGAATCCAAGGCCCTAGAATATCCTGCTGAAGGCCTTGAAATGTAAAAGATTTTTATGATTATATGTCATAAGATTCCTTGCTTCTCTATAAACCTTTGCTTTTGATATGAAGGCAGTTTTGGATTAGAAGAATGGAATATTTCATGGTGTAGTCAACTTTTTCCAAATTGTAGGAAACTATCATAATAGTATGAGGGTTATTTATTAAGTTAATACTATTACTAGTGTATGTCATATATATTGAATAGTGTTGATTACCACTAGTATTAATACTATGAGTATTATAATATACTACTATTTAGTATAGGTGACATATACCAGTAAAATATACTTACCTATGTACTCTTAAAATATCAGTTACATCATATATCCTGACTACAAGACTGAATGACCTCTTCAGTCTGTCCACAATAGATGTGACTCTTAGTAGTCATACACGTTCTTTTGCAGAAGCATTAATATAATTTGCCTAGTGTTTAAGATAGGAAAAAGGGTTAAAATTTAAAATTGGACGTTGTCAAGAGAATATTCCAATGTTATATAAACAGTGTAACAAATATTGTAGATATTTTATAAAATGACTTTTTTGAATTTAAAATTAGATGCTTCATAGCCCACATCTTTGTGAAGTGTGCTTCTTTCTTTTTTTCTTTCTTTCTTTCTTTCTTTCTTCCTTCCTTCCTTCCTTTCTTTCTTTCTTTCTTTGGTTCTGGGGACTGATCATGTTTTCTCATTAAAACTTGAAATGAAATGTCTTAAAGTCTGAGAGAAAACATTTTGTTTACATGATTGAAAATACCCTCTCTCCATAGAGTTACTAAGATTGACTATTTTCTTTTCAGTTTATGCCAGTTATTCAAGCAGAAAGTGAACACAACCCTCCTGTGAATGGAAGTTACTTTGCTCGTATTAACCCTGCAGATGGAGGGTGCCTACTAGAGAAATACAGCCAGAAATACCATGATTTTGGATGTGCATTACTGGCTAATCTTTTTGCCAGTGAGGGCCAACCTGGCAAGGTGATTTTGTCTATAAAAACACAACATTCTTTAAATGTTTTTGGATAGCTAAAAAATTGAAATTTTATTGCCCCAAATATGGTTTTTCTAAGAAAATCAGAGGTACCAAAGTTAAAGCTGTTTATTTAACCCAGTTATGAAAAATTCAGAATTTTATAGGCAGAGTAAAAGTCTTATCTAAACTCAATGTTAAGAATAATACTTAATAATCAATACCTTTTTCTAAGTAACTAAAAGATAACAGGATACTAATTTCAGAAGTGGGTCATTTACATGAACCATGTGGCTAAAATAAATAATGTCTACTTACAGATATTAAATAGGTAATTTGCTCATTCCTGACTGATCACGTTGTGCTAGACAGAAATGGTGGTAGCATAGAACAAGAAAAAGATAAGGAAAATTAATGCTTCACTTCAAATTTTCTTTTGGTTAAGTGCACAAAAAAATTGGTTTCAGTGTTAGTATTTGTAAGAACTCTCAGATTGTATAAGTAAATATAGCCATTCCAGCTACTTTGAGAAACGAGGTGGAGAAGTAAAAATACCTAATAAAGTAGAGATAATAAAGTCCAGTATTTTATAGGAAATGAGAAAATTTAATCATTTCTCCTTTACCCCCATTTACCATATGTTAAACTTTTCAAACTAGGGAATTCTCAGCCTTTTATCCCCTTGACCTGACCTATATTTTGAGTGTCTCTAGAGTTCCATGTAGCACTTAGTTCAAGAAAATATGAATAAGGATTATTTTCTTATGTATAACTAATGTATGTGTATATATACATATATACATGAATATATATATGATTGATGAAGACTCAGGATTGAGATACCTCAATCCTCTGGATGCACTAAGCAAACACAATATTGCTTGATGGCTTTAAGTTATGTAATGTTATATTTTAAGTGATTACTTACATAAAATTTTACAACTTATCCAATGGAATATATATTTATATCTTCTATAGGTCATTGAGGTAAAAGCCAAAAGAAGAACTGGACACCTTAACTTTGTGACTTGTATGAGAGAAACTCTGGAAAAACAATATGGAGACAAACCTGTAGGGATGGGAGGGACTTTTATAGTTCAGAAGGGAAAAGTAAAGTCTCACATTATGGTAAGAGCCCATGTGTGTATACTTGTGTGTATGGGTATATGTGTGTGCACATGCTTAAATTAAAATCTTAGAATTTTTAAATATGTTGGTAATTCTACCTGTATAAACACACCCTGAACAAATCCTTTTGTTGTGAGTATATCACTTAAAAGTTTATATGACACTACTTTAATTCATTATTAAATAATGACTAGGTAGAGTTCTTTTTTCATGTTAATGTATTAGAACTTTCTTTTCAACGTACTTGTTTGTAAGATCAAGATAAATTCAAGTATAAGTCTTAAAACTGCTTATTATTTTCATTACTAGAATCCTAAACTCAATACAGAGCTGACTTTGCTATTAAGATGCTTATGTTTTGGGGGGAAGAAAAACTTACTGTAAAAACTATAAATTATATCTTATGTTCTAAATGTATGTCAGTAACACATGAAGAATGGAATACCATCTGAAACCAAACTCAGGGCATTTGGGACTTTTTAAAAATTTGTGTGTGTGTGTGTGTGTTGCTGTTGTCATTATTATTATTATTTTTATTATTATTATCATTATTATTATTATTTTATGGTGTTTGGGTTGAAGTCAGGGCCCACCACTAAGCTACCGCCCCAGCCCATTATAAAATAATTTTTGTTAACTAAATGAATGAGCAAATGAATAAATGAAGTATGAAGATGATGCTAAATTAATTCTCTTTTCATTTTATCAGTAAATCTATCAGAAATGTTTTAATGTTTTTCATCATGATAATTTTAAATGGCAAGCCAGTTGATCCTACATAGGTAGAAAGAGCATTTGTGAATCTACATCATTGCTTTTCCAAATTATTTTTTTATTTAAATTTTTATTTTTATAGACTGCATTTTGATTCATTGTGCACAAATGGGGTACAACTTTTCATTTCTATGGTTGTATACAATGTAGATTCACACCATTCATGTAGTCATACATGTACATAGGGTAATACTTTCTGTCTTATTCTACCAGCTTACTTTCCCCCACCCACTCCTGCCAGTTTTCCTCTATATCATCCAAAGTTCCTTCATTCTTCTCTCCCCCCACCCCCCTTGTTATGTATCATCATCCACTTATCAGAAAAAACATTCGGCCTTTGGTTTTTTGGGCTTGGCCAATTTTACTTAGCATGATATTCTCCAACTCCATCCATTTACCAGCAAATGCCATAATTTTATTCTTTATGACTGAATAATATTCCATTGTGTATATACAACACAGTTTCTTTATCCATTCATCTGTTGAAGGTCATCCAGGTTAATTCCACAATCTAGCTATTGTGAATTGAGCAGCTATGAACATTGATGTGGCTACATTATTGTAGTATGCTCATTTTAAGTCCTTTGGGTATAAACCGAGGAGTGGGATAGCCGGTCAAATGGTGGGTCTATTCCAAGTTTTTTGAGGAATCTCCTTACTGCTTTCCAGAGTGGCTGCACCAATTTACAATCCACCAGCTATGTATGAGCATGCCTTTTTCCTCACACCCACTCCAACACTTATTGCTTGTGTTCTTGATAATAGCCATTCTAATTGGAGTTAGATCAAATCTTAGGGTGGTTTTAATTTGCATTTCTCTGATTCCTAGGGATGATGAGCACTTTTTCATATGTTTGTTGATCATCTGTATATCTTCTGTGAAGTATCTGCCCATTTCCTTAGCCCATTTATTGATTCGGTACTTTGTATTTTAGGTGTAAAGATTTTAAATTCTTTATAAACTTTGGAGATGAGTGCTCTGTCTGAAGTGTGTTTGGAAAAGATTTATTCCCACTCTATAGGCTCTCTTTTCACTTTATTGATTGTTTCCTGTGCTGAGAAAAAACCTTCTTGTTTGAATCTATCCCATTTGTTGATTCTTGCTTTTATTTTTTGCGCTATGGGAATCTTGTTAAGGAAGTCTGGTCCTAAGCCAAAGTGATGGAGATTCAGGCCTACTTTTTCTTCTATTTGGTAAAGGGTCTCAGGTCTAATTCCTAGATCCTTGATCCATTTTGAGTTGAGTTTTGTGCAGGGTGAGAGATAGGGGTTTAATTTCATTTTACTGCATATGGATTTCCAGTTTTGCCAGCACCATTTGTTGAAGAGGCTATCTTTTCTCCATTGTAATTTTTTGGCACCTTTGTCTAGTATGAGATAACTATACGTATGTGGTATGTTTTTGTGTCCTCTATTCTGTACCATTGGTCTACCTGTCAGTTTTGGTGCCAGTACCATGCTGTGTTACTATTGCTCTATAGTAGAGTTTAAGGTCTGATATTGTGATATCTCCTGTATCACTCTTCCTGCCCAGGATTGCTTTGGCTATTCTGGGTCCAAACTATTAAAAAGAGTAGTGTAGATAAATTTTTGAAAATACCATATGATTATAGAACTGAAGCATAATGTTATAGAATTTTAGATAAAAAAATTTGAGTTTTATTTGGTTCTTTTTTTTTTTTTTTTTTTTTTTTTTTTTGGCAGTACTGAATGAACCCAGGGCCTCTTGCACTGAGCTACCTCCCCAGCCTTTTATATTTTTTTGTGATAGGGTTTCTCTAAGTGGCCCAGGCTAGCCTCAAACTTGTGATCTTTCTCAGTCAGCCTCACTTGCAGCTGGAATTACAGACATGCACTACTACACTGGTCTTTATTTTATTTTTATTCAAAATAAACCAACTGTCTTCAAAAGTACATAGAAGAACTGGGGATGTAGCTTAGTAGTAGAGCACTTAGCCAAGATGCACAAGATTAAGATGCGCAGGTTTAATCTCTCCAGCAACGCAAAAAAGAAAAAAAAAATTGCATAGACACACACCTTTCCAGCTAATTCCTGGATATACATATTTCATTAAGTATAAACCTGAAAAAAAAAAAAGTATAAACCTGTATCCTTTTTTTTTTTTTTTTTTTTTTGTGGTACTGGGGATTGAACTCAGGGGCACTCAGCCACTGAACCATATCCCCAGCCCTATCTTGTGTTTTATTTAGAGACAGGGTCTCACTGAGTTGCTTAGTACCTCACGCTTACTGAGGCTGGCTTTGAATTTGTGATCCTCCTGCCTCAACCTCCCGAGCCGCTAGGATTACAGGCATGCGCAACTGCACCCAGCTAAAACCTGTACCTTAAAATTCATTCTTTAGCTATTTATAATTTTATCTGGTGCATTTAGTAATAACTCTAACCAGAAGAAAGCAGGTGAATATTATCATTAGTAATATTATATAGATATTTATATCTGCAAATGCATTTGAATACAAGAAAGTACAATCTGAGGAAAGTCGAACCAAAGCCTTTCTCCTGCCCACTTTAAAAAAAGAAATAGTGGGGGCTGGGGAGATAGCTCAGTTGGTAGAGTGCTTGCCTTGCAAACACAAGGCCCTGGGTTCAATCCCCAGCACCGCAAAAAAAAAAAAAAAGAAATAGTGGTAAACTGTATGTAATCTAAAAATTTATCATTTTAACAAAATTTTAAGTGTACAAGTCATTGGCATTAAGTACATTCATGTTAGTATGCAGCTATCTCCACCATAAATCTCCAGAACTTTTCTCCTCTTGCAATACTGAAATTCTGTACCCGCTAAACAATGCCTCATTCCCCTCTCCTCTCCAACAACCACCACTCTACTTTCTATTTCTACAAATCTGACTACTCTATCTAGTAGGTACCTCATGTTAAATGGAATCATGCAGTATTTGCCCTCCTGCAGCTGGCTCATTTCACACAACATATCATTGTTGAGGTTCATCCACATTATAGCATGTATCAAAATTTCCTACCTTATTAAGGCTGAATAATATTCCATTGAAGCATACACCACAGTTTGATTATCCATCAATGGACACTGGAATTTTTACCCTTGGGCTATTGTGAATAATAGTACTGTGAACAAGTGTGTACAAATATTTCTTTGAGGGTTGGGATGTAGCTCGATGGTAGAGCACTTGCCTAGCATGCACAAAACCACAATTCAATCCCTAGAACTGTAAAAAAAAGACATATCTCTTTGAGACCCTGTTTTCAGTTCTTTTAGATATGTATACAGAAGTAGAATTGCTAGATCATATGATAATTCTGTTTAATTTTTTGAGGAAATGTCATATCTTCCACAGTAACTGCACCTTTTTACATTCCCATTGCATTGCACAAAGTTTGCAGTTTCTCCATATCCTATACAATACTTGTTACTTTTTTTTTTATAATAGCCATCTACTGGTTGTAAAGTAGTATTTTATTGTGGTTTTGATTTGCATTCCACTAATGATCAGTGATGTGGAGCATCTTTTCACAGCCTTTTTCTAAATTAATTGTTAACTGATACATAAAAGTAGTATAGTTATGGGATGCCATGTGATGTTTTGATACATGTGTACATTTATGTAGTGTAGTATCTAAATCAGGTTAAATAGATCTGTTAGGACATTTATCATTTCTTTATGGTAAAAACATTCAAAAACTCAAAAAATTTTTTCTAGATTTTTAAAGTATACAGTATATTATCATCTGTAGTCACCCTACTACATAATAGGACACCAGAATTTTTTTCTTCCCACATTTTTTATTGGTGCATTATAGTTGTACATAATGATAGGATTTGTTGTTACATATTCGTACATGCATACAATACACAATATAATCTGGCAAACATCACTCCCCAGCACCTCTCCTCTCCCTCCCTTACTTCCTACCCTCTGGTCCTTTTTCTCTGTTGATCTTCCACTGATTTTCATGAGATTTGCACTCACCTCTCTTTTCCTTTTTCCACTGTAGCCTCTGCATATGAGAGAAAACACCCAACCCTTAAACTTCTTAATTTGACTTCTTTCACTTAACATAATGGTCTCTAGTTCCATCCATTTTCCTGAAAATGATATAATTTCATTTTTCTTTATGGCGGAATAAAACTCCATTGTGTATATACCATTTTTTCCTTATCCATTCATCTCTTGATGGATACCTAGGGTGGTTCCATAGTTTGGCTATTGTGAATTGTGCTGCTGTATAATCCTGGGTACATATGTATCACCATAGTGTGATGACTTCAGTTCTTCAGAATAAATACCAAGAAGTGGTATAGCTGAGTCAGATGGCCTAGTCTTTTGACGAACCTCCATACTGATATCCATAGTGATTATAATAATCTACAATCATACCAACAGTGTTAAAGTATTACTTTTTCTCCACATTATCTCCAGCATATTTATTTGTATTCTTGATGGCTGCCATTCTGACTGGAGTATACTAGAGCTTCTTACTCCTAACTATAACTTTAGTACCCATTGACCAACATTTCCCCATCTGTCCCTCTCCCACAACTCTTCAGAGCCTCTGGTAACCACTATCCAATTTTCAATTCCTGAGATCTACTTTTTTTTTATATATTCCATTCCACATCTGAGAGAGATCATGTAGTACTTGTCTTTCTGTGCCTGATTGTTTCATTTAACAAAATGATCCTCAGGTCTATCCATGTTGTTACAAATGACCAGATTTCATTCTTTTTTTTTTAATGACTGAATAATATTCCATTATATATGTACCACATTTTCTTTATCCATTCATCATTTCATGGACACTGATTGTTTCCATTTCTTGGTTATTAGGAATAGTGTCTTTTCACATTCTCATTTGCCATTTATGTATCCTTTGGAGACATGTCTGTTCAAATCCTTTGCCCATTTTTTTGTTTGTTTGCGGTGCTGGGGATCGAACCCAGGGCCCTGTGCCTACAAGGCAAGCACTTTACCAACTGAGTTATCTCCCCAGCCTTGCCCATTTTTTAACTGGCTGTTTTGTTGTTGCTGAGTTGTCTGATTTCACTATATATTCTGGATAGTAAGCCCTTTTCAAATACATGATTTGCAAAGATTCTTCTCCATTCCATGGGTTGCCTTGTCACTCTGTTGATAGTGTCTTTGATGCCCAAGTTTTTTTTTTTTTTAAGTTATTGAAGGACCTTCATTTTTACTTACTTATATGTGGTGCTGAGGAGCGAACCCAGTGCCTCACACATGCTAGGCAAGTGCTTTACCACTAAGCTACAACCCCAGCACAAGTTTTTAATCTTGATGTAGTACTTTTTTTTTTTCTTTTTAAGGTACTGGGGATTAAACCTAGGGATGCTCTACCACTGAGTGACATCCCAGACCTTTTTAAAAATTTTTTCTTTTGAACAGGGTCTTGCAGAGTTACCCAGGCTGGTCTTAAACTTGCAATACTGCTATTTTAACCTCCTTAGTCACTGGAATTACCAGCTATATATTTTGTGATTGTTTCCTGTGCTTTGGTTGTCATAGCCAGGACGTCATGACAAAATCCAATGTCATGAAATTTTCCACTATTTTTTCCTAAAAGTTTTAGTTCTTACATTCAAGTCTTTGATCCATTTGAATTAATTTTTATATATGATATAAGGTTGAACATCGAAATCCATTCTTTTTTTTTTTTTTTGAACCAGGGATTGAAACCAGGGCCAGGGGCACTTTACCACTCAGCCACTTCCCCAGCCATTTTTTTTAAAAAATTTATTTAGAAACAGGGTCTTGCTGTGTTGCTTAGGGCCTCGCTAGATTGCTGAGGCTGGCTTTGAACTCATGATCCTCCTGGATTCAATCCCTGATACTGCGGAAAGAAAAAAAAAAAAAAAGATACTATATGCTAAGTGAAATAAACTGGTCCCAAAAAAACAAAGTCCAGGTGTTCTATCTGATATGTGTATGCTAACACACAATGCAGGGGACAGGGGGATACAAATCCATTGGATTAGACAATAGGGAATGAAGGGAAAGGAGTGGGGATGGGAATAGAAAAGACAGTTGGAAGAATTGGACATAATTTTCCTATGTTCATATATGAATACACGATCAGTGAAACTCCACATCATGTACAACTACAAGAATGGGATCCTAATTAGGATAAGTTATACTCCATGTATGCATATGTCAAAATACACTTTACTGTCATCAATATCTAAAAAGAACAAATAATAAAAAATAGTCAATGGTCAATTCACTCTTTCTTTACCTTCTTAATTCACTCCTAAGTTTTAGTTTGTACAAACTAGTTACCCTTTGAAAAACTAGGGTATATAACTGATGCCAAAAGCAGTAGAATGTATAAGAAGGCTTAAAGTTTTTAACTTAATTGTCATATATTTTTAAATTTTTAAATTCTAAATAATATTCAGTATGTTTACCTGTTTAATGGTATTTTATTGTAGCCTGCAGAATTTTCTTCCTGCCCATTGAACTCTGATGAAGAGGTGAATAAATGGTTGCATTTTTATGAGATGAATGCTCCTTTGGTTTGTCTACCAGTTTTTGTTTCCAGAGACCCAGTAAGTCCTTGTCTATCTTTAACATTACAATTATAATGCTTGAATTTTAGAATATTCCTTTAGACTTAGGCACCCTTTGTGTCATTGTTATTTAAGAACCAGGATATCTCTAAAATTATCCTGAAAGTTAAGGGAGAAGGTGGCTTACCACCCTATGTTAGGAAGAGCAGATTTTACCACTGAGAAAGTGAAGGCACAGATGTTTTTGTTTCTTTGTTTCTTGGTACCAGGGGAGTATAACCACTGAGTCACATACTGCCGCTTTTTATTTTGAGACAGGGTCTCACTAAATTGCTTAGGGTTCACTAAGTTACTGAGGCTGACCTCTAATTTGTAATCCTCCTGCCTCAGCCTCCCAAGTCACTGGAATTACAGATATCGCCACCACGCCCTGCAGAGGTGTTTTAAATAACACCCAAAGTCTTACTATTAAATAGTAGAATCACAACTAGGATTCGGGTCTCCTATCATGTTCTTTTCATACGACACACTGGAAAAAATTAATATAGACTGATTCAAAGTCAGTTGCTCATATGTTTTGATCCAGTATGATTACATACCTAGGATTTAATCTTTAAATATATGCTTTTTTATGGTCTGATTGACTAAGATGTCAAAGTTGTATTGTTAAATGGAAAAAGCAATAGCAGAAATGTGCAGAGAGAGTTACAATTTGAATAGAAAAAGTAAAGTTTCTGGAAGGATATAAAAGGAACTGCTTCTATTTGTTGCCTGTAAGGAAAGGAAATAGCCAGTGAGGGCAAGAGAGAGGGAGGTATATTTAATTGAATATATCCTTTCGCATGCTTTGATTTTGGAATCATGTGAATGTAATGCCTATCTAAAATATAAAAACGGGTCTGGGTGTTGTGGCACATGCCTATAATTCCAGCAACTCAGGAGGTTGAGGTGGGGGATCTTAGAGTTCAAGATCAGCCTGAGCTATGAGCAACATAGCTCAGGCTGATCCCCATCTCAAAAACAAGGGAAAAAAAAATATATATATATATAATCCAAGCAACTTGGGAGACAGAGGGAGGAGAAATACAAATTCAAGGCCAGCCTTAACAAATTAATGAGACCCGTCTCAAAATAAAGATTAAAAAGGGCTGGGGATGTAGCTGAGTGGTAGACTGCCCCAGGGTTCAATCCCCACTACCACAAAATTAGAAAGGAAAACCAAAAACAAACAAAAAACTGAGGTAGGTATATAGCTTGGTGATAGAGTACTTGCCCAGCATGCAGGAGGCCCTGGGTTCCCTCCGTACTACAAAAAGGTAATACATAAATAAGTAAATAAAAACTTTGTAACATAATGAAAAATTCTCCTCACTCATTAAACAAATTCTAATCAAAATAATTTGAGTACGCATTGACAGATTGCTTTTCTGTTGCCCTAGGGATTTGATTTGCGACTGGAACACACTCATTTTTTTAGTCATCATGGAGAAGGTGGACACTATCATTATGATACAACTCCAGATACAGTGGAATATCTTGGATACTTCTTACCTGCAGAGTTTCTCTATCGCATTGATCAACCAAAAGAGACCCATTCATTTGGACGAGATTAAACCATCTTATGCTAATTAATAAAAATAAATAATTAGCTAAGGTTAATTAATTAACTCATCACTAATATAAAGTCCAATAGAAATTATCTCACCACTTAAAATCCCTTTTTTGGCTTTTGAAATCAAAGTGTATGTTGACGTTGTATTCTATATTATTTCACAGGTATATCTGAGAGAGATTATTGGGAATAAGGATACATAATGCAGATGGTCTTTCTTTTTTTATATGCTCACATATGTTTTTTGAGCCAACCTCATTTTTTAAATTTCTATAATACCTGGCAAAGTCTATCACATGTTTATACCTCAGGTATAAACATGATCAGGAATCATGATTATTCCTTACTTATAGCATTAACTTACATTTGTATAATGTTCAGTTTTTCAAATTAGTCTTAAAACTGCTAAATGGATTATTTCTGGGTATTAGAAAAATCAGTGTTTGGGGGGCTGGGGAGATAGCTCAGTCGGTAGAGTGCTTGCCTTGTAAGCACAAGGCCCTGGGTTCGATCCCCAGCACCCAAAAAAAAAAAAAAAAAAAAAATCAGTGTTTGGAAATGTTGATGGTTGAAGCTGGGCATGGTAGCACATGCCTGTAATCCCAGTCACTTGGGAAACCGAGGTAGGAGAATTGCAAGTTCAAAGCAAGCCTCAACAACTTAGAGAGATAGGGAAACCCTGTCTCAAAATAAAATCTACAAAGGGCTAGGGAATGTAGTTCAGTGGTTAAGCACTCCTGGGTTCAACCCTGGTACCAAAAAAAAGAAATGCTGATGGTTGAATCTTTGTATTGAATTTTTTAAATTCATTCCAGAAATCAGAGTATAATTCTTTTTCATGGAACAAATTAAACAAGGCAAGCACTTCATCTTTTTTGTGAAATTAAACCATACTCAGAAGTTTGCAATTTGCCTTTCACAAACATTAGCAACAAGATGGTTAGCCATGATTCTTCCTTTGTTCTGATTGCCATGTGGAAGCAGTTTGTTGGTTATTTGCAGTAAGAGAAAGGAAAAGAAACAGGATCAAAATACAACATTGATGTGAGCATACTTTAATTTTATGTGAGGCTCTTGATAAATGTGACTATTGTCCTTCATGAAATATAAAATTATATTCATTTGATGATTGTAATCATTGTCTTTGATATTCTTCTATAGTAATCATTAGATAGAAATCAACTCCAATCTTGCTAATGCCAATAAGGTGCAAATTTAAGTGCTCTTTAGTACTAAGTACACTTCTAATAATATTTTGGATTGTTTATTTTCAATGTTAGTTGCAACATGTGAGTATAAATTTGTATTATTTTTAAATAAGCACTATTTTGAAGCAAAAATAAATTAATAAAAATTTTATATTGACAATGTTTCTTTTAAACCTTCATTCAAAAATACTGGATTTAAGTTTTCAACCTGTATTTTATTGTATACTTTTGCATTCCCAATTAAACCAGTAAACTTCTTTTATTATTGCATATTAATTATACCAAATAGTGGGTTCTATTATGGCATATTTTTATATGCATACAACCATAATTTGATTAATTTAATTCTCCAGTAGTTACACTTTCCCTCCCCTCTTCCTCTTTGATCCCCTTACCCTATACTAATGGTCTCCCTTCTATTTCTAAAAAGATCCCTTGCCCCCTTTTTTCCCTCTAGCTTCCACATATGAGAGAAAATTGACACATGACACTGGTATGAAATCTGTCTTCTTTCATTTAATATGATGCTCCCTATGTTCATCCATTTTTAAGGCAAACGACACAATTTTATCTCTTTTTACGACTGAATAAAACCATCATATATAAATATCACATTTTCTAACCACTTATCAGGTGACAGACACCTAGGCTGACTCCATTACTTAACTATTGTGAACTGTGCTGCTATAAACACGGGAATGTATGTATCTCTAAAGTATGCTGTTGTTTTAGTCAGTTTTTTTGCTCCTGTGACTAAAAGATCTGACCAGAACAAATTTAAAGGAGGAAAAGTTTATTTGAGGGCTTATGGTTTCAGAGGTCTCACTCCATAGAAGGCCAGTTCCATTCCTTGGGGCTCTTGATGAGGCAGAACATCATGGTGGAAAAGTATGACAGAGGGAAGCAGCTCACATGGTGATCAGAAAGCAGAGAGACTCTGCTCCAGAAACAAATATATACCCAAAGCTACGCCCCAATTCCCACCTCCTCCAGCCACACCCTATCACTGAAGTTACCACTCTGTTAATCCCTATTAGATGATTAAATCACTGATTGGGTTAAAACTCTTACAACCCAATCACTTCTCCTCTGAACCTTCTTGCGTTGTTCACGTGAGCTTTTGGGGGGACACCACATATCTAAACCATAACAGCTGTCTTTAATTCTTTCGGATAAATATGAAGGAGTGGTTATAGCTGGATTACATGGTAATTCTATATTTAGTTTTTTGAGAAAACTCCATAATGATTTCCATAGTGACTATACTAATTTATATTTCCATCAACAGTGTTAAAGTGAGACAGGAAGATAGACCCCCACAGAGAGCCAGGAAAAGTTTCAGAGAAGAAAAGGAGGAAGAAAAAGTTTGCCACCCCAGCTGGTCCTAGCCACAAGGATACTTCCTTAACTGGCCATGTTAAAACAAAAAGACAAGGCTAAGCCCCATATGGTGGCACAGGCCTATAATCCCAGCGGCTCAGGAAGCTGAGACAGGAGGATTTTGAGTTCAAAGCCAGCTTCAGCAAAAAGCAAGGCACTAAGCAACTCAGTGAGATCCTGTCTCTAAATAAAATACAAAATTGAACTGGGGATGTGGCTCAGTTGTCAAGAATCCCGAATTTAATCCCTGATATCGCCCCCACTGCCAAAAAAAAAAAAAAAAAAAAAAAAAAAAAAAAGACCAGGCAAGTGTGCAAACTTCACAAATCATCTCAGCCATTTATTCAGGAATGGAGTTTCATGCCACTGATAGACCCACTTTCCTAAAAATGAGCGATTGAATAAAGGAGGGAACTGGGTTTATATACCTTATACTGAGAAGTGACTTAATTAATGAGTATGCCAGCTTGGGCACTCAGGAATTTGGGGTCTATTTTACTGGGTGAAATGGGAGGGGGTCTGGGGTCAGGGGTCAGTTTGGGCACTTAGGAAACAGGTTTGCGAGAATTTGAAAATTTGTTTTTACTGGACAATATTTTTACCTGGAGAAGAATGGAGGGTCTGGGGTCAGCATTCAGTGTTTATCTCTTTCCCTTCAAGGTCCCATTGTACTGTCATTGGGAAAGGATTCATTTGGGGAAGGATCATTGCTTTTGCTTCCTTTCTAGGGATTGTTCTGTCATTGGGAAAGAATGCACTGGGAAAGCTATCAATGTATGGCTTTCTTTTTCATTCCCTTTTTTCAGGCCTCACTGTTTTGGGGTTTTTCATTTTACATATTCAATAGTCCCTAGCAATGACCAACTGAAAAATGTTCTTCTCTTGCACCAACAAACCCTCACCCCCATCCTTTTGCTAACAAAGCCTTAAAAATTGCTTTTCTCCAGATTTGCTGAAGAATACAAAATAGAGATGACTGACCCCTTTCTGTCATCCCACCAATCACTTCTAAGTACACATCAAACCTATTAAAAAACCCTAGACAACAGATACCTGTTAGTAACCTCTCTTGGGACCCTTGCCCTTTAGGAGATCTGCTTTCTGTTACTTAAGCAAATCCTGCTACTTTGCTCTCACCTTGTATTCGTGGGTTTCATTCATCAAATTCATGAGACAAAAAAATCCACCTGACCACCATGCTCTGTTTTACATTAGGATTCCATTTTCCCCATATTCTTGCCAGCATTTGTTATTTGTACTCTTGACTAGTATTCTTTTACTTAATAAATCTGTATTAAACACTTACCCTGTCCTCTGGATTGTGAACTACATGAGCCCCGGATGTTTGGTCACCACTTATAGCACTAGTGCCCTTAGCAGTGCCTGGCTGATATGGTTTGGATATGAGATGTCCTCCAAAAGCCCTTGTGTTAATGCAGGGATGTGTTGGAGGTGAAATGATTGGATTGTGACAGCAATAACCTAATTGGATCATCCTTGTTTGAATGAACCAACTGGGTGGTAACTGTAAAGTAGCTGCTGAGTCGCTGGAGAAGTGGGTCACTGGCAGTATGCCCTGGAAGGGTGGTTCTTCCTTTGGGCTCCTTGTCTTTCCCACTCCCTGCTTCCTGGTCTCCTTTGAACAGAACAGTACTCCTCTACCATGCCCTTTGGCCATGATGTCCTATTTCACCTTTAGTCTCACCATGGAGTAAATCTCTGTAACTCAGCCAAAATAAACCTCCCTTCCTCTAAGTTGTTCTTAATGGATATTTTGGTCACAGTGATACAAAGCTGACTAATACACTGGTCAATAAATATTCGTTGAAAAATGAGTGGGTGAATGATTATGCTGGACACTTCACTAGACGTTGGGAATCTAGTGGGGGAAGACAAACAAATGTATATCAGGTGGTATTAAGTGCTACAAAGAAAATTAAAATGGGGTGTACTGTAAAGGACAACCTTTTTTTGGTTCTAGGGATTGAACCTAAGGGCACTTAACCACTGAGCCACAGCCCAGCTCTTCATATTTTTTATTTCAAGACAGGGTCTCGCTGGGTTGCTTACAGCTTAAGTTGGTAAGGTTGGCTTCAAACCTGTGATCCTCCTGCCTCAGCCTCCCAAGCCACTGGGATTACAGACGTGTATCACTGCACCTGGGTAAAGGAGGACTCTTGTGGCCCTTCAACACAGGATGGATTCCCTACCTTAATTTGTTTTAGATGTCAAGTTGAAAGGGTTTATTCCTTACAAAATGAAGTTTTTCAAACAGCAGGGATGCTTCTACACAGGTCTAAAATTGACCTGAGACAACAGGGAAAAGAAACCGGCTTGGAGTTTTTGCTAACTGAGGGAAATTCCATAATGTTGGTGCCTACATGACATTGAATGTCAAAGAAGGGAGCGCTCAGGCTATTAGCTTGCCAAAATGTGGGTAAGAGAGAAAAAGGGGAAAAAATAAGGTTTAAAAGCTCTCAGCAATCAAACATCAAAAATGGAATCAGATCCTTTATCAAATCTGTATATTGGGGGATCAGAAAAAAAAAAAAAAACTCTCAGAGACATTTAAGCAAAAACTTGAAAGAATTGAAATGAACCATGTAGTTATTTGATAAGCATCCTTCCTGGTAGATTCAATGTCCAGTGGCAAGAGAGGACTTGGTATGTTCAAGAAACAGCAAAGAGGCCATTGTAAACAAAACAGGATCATGTGAACATATGGAGTTAACATCCTACTGCATGCAAAAGGAAAAAAAAAGTGTTTATTAGATAACTTTTATGAAGAAAAATACTGGAAATTTAAAGAAAAGCTAAATAGTTACATTCATATCCAGGGAGATAATACTCTCATAGAAGTATCAATTCTTAAATCTATAAATTTAATTCACTAGTGTAATCCCAGTAGCGTTTTCCATAAAACCTCACTAGTTGATTCTAAAATATATGAGCTAGCAAAGGGCCAAGATAAGCAAAACTAATTTTGAAGACAAGATGAGGGACATTTGATATACAAATACCAAAATTTACTATAAACTTATTATAAGGCATGGTTTTGGTGGTGATGGACAATCAAACCAAAAATAAGAGAAAACCAAAGCAAGAAGAAAAAAATCTTTACATACATAGACATGATACCCCCCACCCCCACAGGAATGACACTGAATTCAAGCCAGCCATGGTGGTGCACGCCTGTAATCCCAGTGGCTCTGGAAGCTGAGTCAGGAAGATCCCAAGTTCAAAGCCAGTCTTAGCAATTTAGGGAGGCCCTAAGCAACTTAGTGAGATCCTGTCTCAAAATATAAAACACAAAGGGCTGGGGATGACACTTGGTGGTTAAGCGACCCTGGGTTCATTGGATTGGACTCAATACCAGGTAAATTAAAGACCTAAATATGAATATTAACACTTTAATAAAAGATTTAAAAGAAAATGTAGGATATTTACAACATTGAGTATGAAAGTATTTCCAAAGAAACTATAAAAGAAGATAAATTTGATCTGACAATATTAAAATGTAAGACTTTTGTTGTCAAACTAGCTCAAAAAGTAAGAACATAGAGAATAGGTTTTCTTTAAAAAAGCTGATCAAATTTAGTCTTCAGAATGCATTAAGAACATCTAAGTCAATAAGGAAAAGACACTGAAAAACAAGCAAAAATAAGAGGAAACACCATTGGCCAACGTTAAAGATTTTTACTTCCAGTAATTGTGGATTAGGATTCAGATGAATAATCTCACTATAAATAATTTTAAAAGCTGAAAAATTGCAAAAAGTACTTTTGTGAAGATACTTGAGAGTAAACTAGATAGTTAAGGACTGCTAGACCAGCACCAGGGAGAGAATGAGAACCTAGCCTACTATCAAGACCTACAGAAACTTCAGCAAGTATGAATGATTACTGTATTGTTTTGTTTTGCAGTACTAGGGATTGAACCCAGGGCCTCACACTTGCTAGGGAAAATGCTCTGCCCCAGAGCTATACCTCTAGACCTTTATAAAACTTTTATTTTAAAAATTATTTATATATTGGTACCAGGGATTGAACCCAGGGGCACTTAAGCACTGAGCTACATCCCCAGCCTATTTTATTTTTTAATTTTGAGACAGGATCTCACTAAATTGCTTAGAGCATTGTTAAATTACTGAGGCTGGCTTTGAACTTCCTGCCTCAGTCTCCTGAATCATTGGTATTACAGGCCTGCTTCACCGCACCTGACTAAAAATTTTATTTTCAGACAGACTCTTGCTTAGTTGTGTAAATCTGCTTCAGACCCACTAGTAATGTAATCAAAGGTATATGCCACCTGTCATGGTTAGTGTTTTAAGCCTGTGATTTTTGGCATGCTTTGTTTTTTTCTCTCATATTTTTATTGATGCATTATAGTTGTACATAATAGATTTGTTGTTACATATTCACAAATGCATAGAACATAACAATATAATTTGGCCAATATCATTCCTCAGTATTTCTTCTTCCTTCTCCTGTTCCCTCCCCCTTAGGGTGTTTTGTTGCACAGCAATAGATGACTGATTCCAAATAAATACACAGGGACTGGGAATAGCTCAGTGGTAAAGCACTTTCCTAGTGTGTGCAAGGCCATGGCTTCAATTTCCAGCGCTTCAAAAAAATTTTTTTAATTAAAAAATAAAATACATGGAAATAATAAATCATGGTTACCTGTAGGAGAATGTGAGGAGAGGTGAAATAGAAGGCGTACAGAAGCAGCTTTAACTACTTTATGTCAGTAATTTTTTTTAGTAATGTTTTATTTCTGAAATAAATTTCTTAAATAAATTGCTTAGAATACACAGATGTTTGTTAACTTCTTTTTAACTCTTACACATAAAGACATCCTTTTTTAAGAAATATGTTCTTTTGTACTTATTTTTTATATATTTTCTTAAAATATGTTTATAACTAAACTTTTTTATAGTTAGCTATTTAATCCATTTGTAACTTTTTTCTACAGTGTGGATATAACTGGATTATTTTCCATATGTAATATTTTTTGGCCCTGTTTCTCCCTTTATCCACACCTCTTGCCTTATGATTAGTTTCTGCAACTGAAAAGGTTGAATGCACCCCCTTCTCACCTTTGACTTTTGGGTGTGACCATGCAATTTTTGAATGGTACAGACTTAATGCAAGCAAGGCTTCTCTCTTGAACCAATGCTAGCACCACAAGAATATACCCTAAATAAACAGCTGGTACAAGAATTAAATGCAGAGTCATCTATCTGAATGATATGTAGATCTATAACTTGAAGGAGAACCAACAAGTGGAGCCTAACCCAAACGGGTATATGTGCCAGCTCAGCTGAGTGGAGAAATGACACGGCGACCTTATTTTCCTGTCTTAGGAAACTAGTTAAAAAATCTAGATGTATCTGTCAGAACAAAACTTGGCAAAGATTCGTAATAAATGGTATACATAATTCCCTAAGTTAAGTATAGTTCTGTAATGTAAAATGGTCCATTTTTCCCCGTGGAACAATAATTCCGCCAATGAAGCACCTTATTGGGGACTCATACTGAAATTATGTTTCTTAATGTTTTAAATATTTTCACTCAGGCATGAAATATTAAGCATATGTTAAGTGTCTGTCTTGTTTGCTGGAAATATTCGGTGTCACGGAATTTACAACAACGGAAACCAGATAATTTAAACTGACGAGACGCACAATTGTTTTCCTCAAACTGCCCTTAAATTATAACTTCAGAGATGTTGCTTCTACTCTAGTTTTAAACCCCAAATCTCAGCACTCCTAGCGGGACTCTCATTACCAAGAGTCAGGGACCCATTTCTTTCCTTTTCCTTGCCAATGTTCGTTCTTCCTCAGCTTTGTGCTTGCTTTTAAAGAACGCTTAAGCCACACTCACACCAGCAACTAGCCTCTTTCCACCTTTAGCAGGCAGAACACGCCTTTCCCATAGCTCCCGGCCACACCCCCTGCACACCGGAAGCTCCCCCTCCCACCGGATCCTTAACCGGAAGCGCTCTCGGAGTTCCGGAGCTTGCCCACTTTTGTTCCGTGAGACTTGTGGGTCGGAAACGTCGCAGGGCATTTTGAGTACTGCGCAGTGTCGGGGCTGTTTCAGTCCCTGGAGTTCTGTTTGGCTTCGGGAGGGTTGCGGTGCTGCGGGCTTCCAGCCCACCGACGCCGCCAGCATGTCAGGGGTGCGCGCTGTGCGGATCAGCATCGAGTCGGCCTGCGAGAAGCAGGTCCAGGAGGTGGGCCTGGATGGCACCGAGACTTACCTGCAGCCGCTGTCCATGTCGCAGAATCTGGCGCGTCTCGCTCAGCGGATCGACTTCAGCCAGGGTTCTGGTTCCGAGGAGGAGGAGGCGGCGGGGGCCGACGGCGATGCTCAGGATTGGGCGGGAGCCGGTTCCAGCGCCGACCAGGACGACGAGGAAGGTAGGGCTGGTGTCTGTTCGAGCGCTCCGGGCTGGGATCTTGGTGCTCGCCTGCCTGATGTCGTTCTGCCTCTCCCGCGCTCGGTGAGATTGCCTGCGTGGGACTACTTTGAAGTGTCCCTCTCTCGCGGTAGTAATCTCATCGTGGTCTCTTTTTCATAACGGGACAATTCAGGACACATTGCGCCACTCCTAGTACTCTCTTTCTGCAGGTCCCCCTGAGTGGGAGCGGTTGAGATAGTGTCCTTGGTGAAGTGTTTAAACACTTAAAAAACAAAACAGCGTCTATAATGTGGCACGCTAGTGGTTAAGAACTCAGAAGCTCATTTAGTGGCTGACGGGAGCTACTTTGCTTCCAGGTGTAATGTGATGGTCGTAGTAGCACCCATCGAAAAGTGGTTTGTGCTGATTAAAGTATGAGATGAGGTCTAAGAGGTAGGCAGGAGTCAGATCATATAGAGCCTAGTAAGCTAGGATCAGCATTTGGCGTTTGTTAGAAAGACAACTGCACGTTTTGGAAGGTTTTTAAGTGGAGATAGATTGTTTTCTTAACGATTACTCTGAATACTTTGTAGTAAATGAATTATAGGGAGAACAAAACTGGAAGGGAGAAGGCTATTAGGAGGGAATTAAAGAAGCAGCCTGAGTGGGTTTTGGATTGTCCTTATCGTCAGGGATTATTATTTTGTAAAAAATTCACAATTCTTGGAGCTAGGGATATAGTTTGCCTAACATTCATGTGGCCCTGGGTTCAATCCCCAGCATTCCCCCACCAAAAAAAAAAAAAAAAAAAACAGTTCTGGATTTAGTTATGCAATAGATCAGATGTAAATGGGAATTTTAGGATGGTATTTCAAGCTAGTGATTTTAGGACAATTAGGAGTCCATTTGGGGGAGGTGGATATTACTTAATACCTTGCGCAGAAATTATTTCTATAAGAATTGAACTGCCAAATGAAGACAGTAAAACAAAATATTGGAAGAAGTAGCAAAAAGTCATATAACTTGGGACATAGGAGACTAAGATCGGAAACATAGACCTCATAAAGGAAAAGATAATTGTATAAAATTTATAATAAAAAAAGATGCCATAGAGCTAAATGTAAGTGGCAGGCTGGGAAAAGTATTTGTAGCACATATTACACAATTGGTTGATAATCCCTGGTGTTCAAAGAGTTCTTCAAACTGAAAAGAAAATGATGACTGGAAAAATAGGCCAAAGATATATAAACTGTCAGCTCATAGAAGAGAGATTTCAAATGCTAATAAATGTTGTAGACTCAGTCTACTCAGTGGAGAGAGATAAATGAAAACAGTTAAGATGCATAAAGATTGTTAATACCTATTGTTGGGAATATGCATTGCTAAAGACAGCTTGGAATTTTAATGTGTACAAAATTTTAAATGTGCATTCTTTTTAAAATTTATTTTTACAGACTGCATTTTGATTCATTGTACACAAATAGGGTACAACTTTTCATTTCTGTGGTTGTACACAATGTAGATTGACACCATTCTTGTAATCATATATATATACATAGGGTAATCCTGTCTGTTTCATTCTACTCTCTTTCTGTTCCCCACCCCCTTGCACCCCTTTTTCCTCTACACCATCCAAAATTCCTTCATTCTTCTCTCCCCTCCAACTCCCACCTTATTATATATTATCATGCACTTATCAGAGATAACATTCGGCCTTTGGTTTTTTTTGGGCTTGGCCTATTTCACTTAGCATGATATTTTCCAACTTCATCCATTTACCAGCAAGTGCCATAATTTGATTCTTCTTTATGGCTGAGTAATATTCCATTGTGTATATATATATATATATATACCACAGTTTCTTTATCCATTCATCAATTGAAGGGCATCTAGGTTGGTTCCATAATCTAGCTATTGTGAATTGAGCTACTGTGAACATTGATGTGACTGCATCACTGTAGTATGCTGATTTGAAGTCTTTGGGTATAAGCTGAGGAGTGGGACAGGTGGGTCCAATGGTGGGTCCATTCCAAGTTTCCTGAGGAATCTTCATACTACTTTCCAGAGTGGCTACATCAATTTGCAACTACACCAGCAATGTATGAGTGTGCCCTTTCCCCCATATCCACGCTAACACTTATTATTACTTGTGTTCTTGATAATAGCCATTCTAATTGGAGTTAGATCAAATCTTAGGGTGGTTTTAATTTGCATTTCTCTGATTCTTAGGGATGATGAGCACTTTTTCATTGTTGATCATCTGTATATCTTCTGTGAAGTATCTGACCATTTCCTTAGCCCATTTATTGATTGGGTTCTTTGTATTTTGGGTGTAAAGTTTTTTAAGTTCTTTATAAACTTTGGAGATGAGTGCTCTGTCTGAAGTGTGTGTGGAAAAGATTTATTCCCACTCTGTAGGCTCTCTTTTCATTTTATTGATTGTTTCCTGTGCTGAGAAAAAAACCTTCTTGTTTGAATCTATCCCATTTATCGATTCTTGCTTTTATTTTTTGCGCTATGGAGATCTTGTTAAGGAAATCTGGTCCTAAGCCAAAGTGATGGAGGTTTGGGCCTACTTTTTCTTCTATTTGGTAAAGGGTCTCAGGGTCTAATTCCTAGATCCTTGATCCATTTTGAGTTGAGTTTTGTGCAGGGTGAGAGGTAGGGGTTTAATTTCATTTTACTGCATATGAATTTCCAGTTTTGCCAGCACCTTTGTTGAAGAGGCTACCTTTTCTCCATTGTAAGTTTTTGGCACCTTTGTCTAGTATGAGATAACTGTACTTATGTGGGTATGTCTCCATGTCTTCTATCCTGTACCATTGATCTACCTGTCAGTTTTGGTGCCAGTACCAGGCCGTTTTTGTTACTATTGCTCTATAGTAGAGTTTAAGGTCTGGTATTGTGATATCTCCTGTATCACTCTTCCTGCCTAGGATTGCTTTGGATATTCTGGGTCTTTTGTTCTTCCACATGAATTTCATGATTGCTTTTTCTGTTTCTATAAGAAATGTCATAGAGATTTTAATTGGAATTGTGTTAAATCTGTATAGCGCCCTTGGATGTATGGCCATTTTGATATTAATCCTGCCTATCCAAGGCCATGGGAGAACTTTCCATCTTCTAATTTAAAATCATGCAAAATTTTAAATGTGCATTCTTTTTTTGTGTGTGTGGTGCTGGGGTTTGAATCCAGGGCCTTGTGCTTGCAAGACAAGTACTCTGCCAACTGAGCTATATCCCCAGCCCCTAATGTGCATTCTTTTTGATTCATTAATACCATGCCTAAGTAGTTAACCAACAGAAAAGTTGTGCATCCGTAGGTATGTGTCCTAGATGTTTACCACTGCTAGCATTGTTAAAAGCAATCTACATGTCTGTTACAGAGAATGGTTAAATGTATTGTCATCCAAGTTCCAAAATATCATATGATGTTAAAAGAATGAAGTAATTCTATCTGGACTGACTTGAAGTGTTTCTAGAACAAATTAAAGGGGGAGGGGTAGCAAGTAATAGAAAAATGGGAATATATGTATTTATCAGCCATAATGATTAAGTATAATAGTAAGAAATATTGTAATCATTTCACAGTGAATATAGGTTTATGAATGAATAGGAAAACCTTTTTTTCCCCTTGATACTAGAAATTGAACTTGGGGGCTTTACAATTGATTGAGCTTCATCCCAGTCTTTTTTTTTTTGTAAAGGGTTTCCCCGAAGTTGCAGAGGCTGATCTTGAACTTACCTTGGCCTCTGGAGTAACTGGGATTACAGGCATAGCCCACCATGCCTGGCAGACTTTCACTTTTTATTCTCATTCTTCGAACTCTGTATAACGAGTGTGTATTTAATAAAATGTGTGTGTGTGTGTGTGTGTGTGTGTGTGTATGTGTATAATTAAAGGGAACATGCTAATAGTAGGTAATATTAGTTCTGGCATTATAGGTTATTTTTGAGTTCGTACCTTTCAGTATTTTGGAAATTCTCTATAGTTACTTACTCAAGCACTCAAAGGTTGAAGGGAAAGGGTCATGAAAAACTTTCCATAAGAGCCATGCATGGTGGCACATGCCTGTAATCCCAGCAGCTGATGAGGATGAGGCAGAAAGAACACAAGTTTGAGGCCATACTTGGTAACTTAGCAAGAAGACCCTGTCTCATAATGAAAGCAAAAAAGGAACTAGGAATGTTGCTCAGTGGTAAAACACACCTGGGTTCATCCCCCAGTACCAGAAAGGCCCTGGGGCGGTGCATTTTCAAAAGATATTTGAATGTCTATCTACAATGTAATGATAGATACCACCTGTGGAAATTAGATATCATATTTGTTTTGCCATAGTAGGATGCTAATTGAAGTGTTAATAAAGATTGAAGAAAGGTTGTAGGGAATGGGATTATTTTTTCTTTTAGTATTTTTAAACTTCTAAAGTGAACTTTCTGTCTTCTATTCAATGTAACACTTCTGTATTTCTTTTTTTCCATTTAGGGTTGGTAAAATTTCAGCCTTCCCTTTGGCCTTGGGACTCAGTGAGGAACAATTTGAGAAGTGCCCTGACAGAGATGTGTGTTCTCTATGATGTTCTTAGTATTGTTAAAGATAAAAAATTTATGACTCTTGATCCTGTTTCTCAGGACGCGCTTCCTCCAAAACAGGTATTTGTGAGCTTTCTTGAATAAATCCAGGACCATTATTTGGTTGTGTGTCTGTTGTTCCCTTTTTCTTTCTTGAAAAAATAAGTCCAAATGTAGATTTGAAGATTAACTAGTCAAAAGCAAACATAAAACTGTACCTTCTATTATTTTATTATATACCTTTGACCTTTGAGTTAAATTTCATTGATAATGTAATAATTTAAATATTCCCAAATCTTTTTTTTTTTTTTTTTTTTGGTACTAGAGATTTAACTCAGGGGTGCTCTACAACTGAGACTTATCCCCAGCCTTTTTTATGTTTTATTTTTTATTTTGCGCCAGGGTCTTGCTAATTTGTTTAGGGCCTTGCAAAATTGCTGAGGCTGCCTTTGAACTTGCAATCTCCTGCCCTATTCTCCTGAGTCACTGGGATTCCAGTCACGTGTCCCTATACCCAGCAAGGTTCCCAAATCTTAACAAACTCTTACGGCCTGGGTCCTTGATCTGTCATATGTTACACAACAATGTGATGATAAACCATGTGTGGTGGCACACTTATTGTAATCCTAGCAACTTGGGAGGATGAGGCGGAAAGATCACAAGTTTGAGGCCATCCTGAGCAACTTAGTGAGACTGTTTCTCAAAATGAAAAATAAAAAAAGGGGTGGGGCTGTAGCTTAGTAGTAGAACATTACTAGGTTCAATCACCAGTACAGTAGGGAGAAAAAAAGTGATAATGAAATGACTTTGGAGTCACACAGACTTGGGTTCATATCCTTCCTCTGCCCTCACTAATTGTGTGACTTTAAGCAAGTTATTTTCTCTGGGTCTCAGTTCTCCCTTCTGACCACCCCCTCCAATTTTTTAGGGATTGGTTGGAAAAGTTATGCAAAATTTTGGAGGATATTGAAAACTGTGTAGAATTGTTGATATTTGATAAAGAATATATTCAGTTTGTTAATATTTGAAGATGAAAGACAGCAGAAGGATGAATTGGTGAAGGACGAGTCTGCAGCCAAGGAAGCCACTTAGGAAGTCCTCAGGAAGTCCTCAGGAAGATATGTCAGGACCATGACCAAGCTAGTCATGGAGAGGAAGTAATGATTACTTGAACCCATTTGTAAATAAAATTAATTAAATATCATTTCTCACATAATAATAGTTTTGGAATCTAGAAACATGGTTTTGGAAGACTTCATAGAGGTCAAGTAAGTCGGCTTCCTTCCTTTTGCAGAGAGAAAACTAAGGCCTGTAGAGATTTGCACTGTTTTGGGGCTTACAGTGAAGCCAGTAGTTAGTGAGCTGCAGCACCTCATTCAGCGTACTACCTTTCCCAAGGGTCTGTGCTTTTCCTAGAAAGCAGTCTCCAGGGATTTCTTATGCTCTCCAGGAACTTCTTTGAATTAGGTTTCCTAATGTGATCAAAAGAGTGCTGTGCCTGGGTTCAATCCCCAGCACTGCAAAAAAAAAAAAAAAAAGATTGTTTTTGGCATTTTTGTGAAACTTTATGTGCTTTTGACTTTTCATAAGCCAGCAATCTTTTTTTTATTGTTTATGATGTCTGGCTTTTGGGAATTATAACTGGTTAATAAAATACACAAATTGGTAGTGATTTTGAAAATATATGTGTGTACAGATGATCTATAGATTTTGATTTCTATCCAATTATCAAGAAAGTCAGCATTCAATAATGTACATTTAATATTAATGCTGCATGTTTTTGGTCTTTTTTAAAAAAATTTTTTTAGATGTTGATAGACCTTTATTTTATTCATTTATTTATATGCAGTGCTGAGAATCGAACCCAGTGCCTCACACATGCTAGGCAAGCTATCTACCACTGAGCCACAACTCCAGCCCCTGTTTTTGGTATTAATTCCAAAAGCATTCTAATAACCTGTGATAATAGAAAATAATTTTAGAGTTATACTAATTGGAGTCATGTATTTTGTCCGTTAAATCAAATAAATGTCAGACATTGTTGTAGTGTGTGTGTGTGTGTGTGTATATATATAAATATATATATATATATATATAATAAATTATATCCAAGCAGGATTAGATGTTAATTGCAAGTATGCGTGTCACAAAAGGGTAAGCACATTGGTTGTGGGTAGGGATGGCAGTATGTAGGAGAGGAATGGCAGTGCATTAGAAGGGACCCTAACCCAGGCTTGGTAGAGTTGATGCTAGGTGTGTTAAATTCTAATTTCTGGTCCATTGTGATGTTTTTCATTTAACAGAAGTCTATATGAATTGACTAAAGAAATAGAGTAACATGGTTTTTGTTGTTGTTTTTCGTCCTTGATGCTGGAGATAAGGCTTTTTGTTATTGAATTTGTTTTGTTTTACCTTACTGGGAATTGAACCCAGAGGTACTTTACCTTTGAGCTACATCTCCAACCCTTTTAATATTTTTAAATTTTGAGATGGAATCTTTCTAAATTGCCAAAGCTAACCTTAGACCTGGCATACCTCCTGCCTCAGCCTTTGAGTAGATGGGATTTCAGACTTAGATTACAGTTCTGTAGCATTGTGCCATGCTCTAAGTTTATTTTTTTTTAAGCATTATTATGCATACTTCAGCACCCACCCCCAACTTTCGTTGCTTTTCTTTAATTTCTAAATTTTCTCTTGAGTTGGTGTTTTGTTATTGAATGTAAAGTCATCTGAAAACAATACAAAACTGCAGTTCGTGATTGTTTTTCATAGAATCCTCAGACATTGCAACTGATATCCAAAAAGAAGTCACTTGCTGGAGCAGCACAAATCCTATTGAAGGGAGCGGAAAGACTAACTAAATCAGTTACGGAAAATCAAGAAAACAAGCTACAAAGAGACTTCAACTCTGAGCTCTTGAGATTAAGGCAACACTGGAAACTTAGAAAAGTTGGAGATAAAATTCTTGGGGATCTGAGTTACAGAAGTGCAGGTATAGATAATCGTTATAAACTCTGCTTTTCGTGTAAGTGTATAGGGTTAATTGTAATGTTACATCCTTCTATAGTATATTGTTTCTTAGTTACATGTTACATTTTGGAAATTTAGTATCTGTACACATAAGCCAGAAACAACTCTTACTGTTTCTTTTCAGTTTGAAAACCTTTTCAGTACACCTAACAGAAAGTTGGGGTTTATAAGACTCATGGGTCAGAATTGTAAACTTTGAATGCTAAGAATGAGGTAAGGACTCTTGACTGGATAGTTGAGATAGCAAGTGTAGAGTGATATCTTAAAAGAATTCATTTGCCAGAGCAAGCCATCATTATGTTTAAATTAAAGGAAGGTAAGTTTGGGTGATTAGGTTAAACACTGGACTGAAATGCCTCAGCATGGATGTGAATTGGGAAATTTTTAATTCTGAGGTAAAATTCTATTACAAAGATGAATTCAAGATGCTAAGTTCAGTTTTACATTTTAATTGATGGTCTGTAAAAGCAGTACTTACTGTTTTTTGTTTGTTTGTTTGTTTGTTTTTGTGTGTGTGTGTGTGTGGTGCTGGAGATTGAACCCAGGGCCTTGTGCATGCAGCTTACTGGTTTTAAAAATTCTAAGTTCTTTCCCACAAATAATTATGGGCAAGTATATAACCTAATTTCTCTTTGGGGTGACCATCCATGATTATGAAAGGATTCAAATACATAATTTTTAATTGCAAGAAGACTTTGAATATATTCCTTTGTTATAAAACTTATATTTAAAAGAGTTACAGAGCTGAGAGGGGAAGCCAGGAAGAGGCAAGTTCCTGGTGCAAAGGTTGCTCTGCAGCGCAACTTAGGCCTGGGAGGAACAGTGGTGGTTATACTGTACGAGATGGGTTTTTTGGAATCCGCCAGTTCCTTTACAACCCATCAGATTGAGGCTACTCCCACCAGCGCTGCAAATAACGATTTAAGGCAGATCTCATCTTTAAGAAGTTTGAAAAGCAGCTCGAAGAGGAAGGGGAACAGTTTGTGAAGAAAATTGGGGGTATTTTTGCCTTAAGGCAAAGGATAGTCCTGGGAGTAAAGTAGCCATCTGGGTGGTGGATGTGAAGAATGGCAAAGGATCAGTGCTTCCAAACTCATAGATAAGAAGGCTGACTGCACAATCACCATGGCTGACTCGGACTTATTGGCTTTAATGACTGGTAAAATGAACCTCAGTTGGCCATGTTTCAAGGCAGATTGAAAATCACTGGCAACATGGGCCTGGAAATGAAATTAGAAAATCTTCAGCTTCAACCAGCCAAAGCTAATTCCCTTTGGCAACTTTGGAAAATCAAGATGAGATATATAAATATATATCCACATATTTCATTGTTGAAACTTAGACTGAAACTACACATTGGTAAATAGCATGAGACAGATTTGTTAAGTGGTTGTGACCAATGGTGTTTTTCCCAAGTTCTTGGTAAACAAAGCCTGATGGTGTCCTACTGCTTTATGAAATTGCATACAACTGTGCATGACAAAGTTAATATGGTAATTATGATTTGGGGTAAATTAGTTTCAGAATAAATTTAGGAACAGTAAAATCTAAAAACTTTGTAAACCAGAGCTCTCAATTTGCTTAGAAATATATTTAAGGATTACTCTGCTAAAGATTCAGTGTTAAGTTTTTCTTGGGAGAACTAGGGAAGAAACAGAATAAGCAGTAGCTGATTTGTAGTTAATGTTGTGCACTTAATGACCTTCCTAGCTTCTTCCTAATAATTAAAATTCTGTACTGGGGATTTAAAAACAAAACAAAACTTGTAAACTTTTGCATTTCATGCCATAAGAAATGATTTTTTTCTTCCCAAATAAAGTGATATAGTCAGAGCTTGTGGGCAGAGGAGGGGATTTATAACTGAGCCTAATTTTAAGGTAAAAATATTTGTAAATTGTTTTCTTTATTGAGAAATCAGGGTATTAAAGTCAAAATGCTGCTGCTAAAAATAATTGAAAAAAGTTTAATTTTAGGTGCACAGTTTTCAAGTTATCTCATATTCATTTAAAGTTTATAAAGCTCTTAGCTTTTTATTAAAATTTTCCTTTTTCATGTTTGGTTAATTATCTACATTTATCTTCCTAGTTTTTCTAATTCTAATGTTATTTCTTATATCTCAGATAAGAGATAAATATAATGCTTTTGGAAGAATGTTTAATAGAAAATTAAAATAACTAGCTGAAAATATAAAAGCAGTTACATTTTTTAAATTTATTTTTATTGTAAACAAATGGGATACATGTTGTTTCTGTTTGTACATGGAGTAACAGCATACCATTTGCATAATCATACATTTACATAGGGTAATGATGTTTGATTCATTCCGTTATTTTTTCCTTCCCCCCCACCCCTCCCACCTCTCTTTTCCCTCTATACAGTCCCTCCTTCCTCCATTCTTGCCCCCCTCCCACCCCCCATTATGTGTCATCATCCGAAAAGCAGTTACATTTAATCACCAATAGGTCACATACTTTAACAGACTTACCCAAATTTCTGTATGGCACAAAAACAATCACGTCAAAATCTGGTATCTGGTTGAAAAAGGGTGTTGTTTGCACTATCTTTTTTCTTTCTGTTGCTGAATGCAGACCACTTTAATTGTAGCCTGGTTATAGAGACTGAACTGCAGAAGTAGTTCATCTGTAAGGTTTAATTATTTTCTAGAAACACATCCATTTTTGTTGAAACTCCATTAGAATACAAAAATGAGTGTTGCCTGTGGAACTCATATTATAATGACACCATTAAATTAAGGAATGTTATTTATTTAAGAAAAATAATTTCTTTTTCCTGCTTCATTTGTTCCCTTTGCTCACCACTTCTCTCCCGTCTTTCTCTGAAACACACAGCCTTTTTGTTTTTGGTACTGGGAATTGAACCTAGGAGCACTTTACAACTGAGCTACATCCCTAGATCTTATAATTTATTATTTTGAGATAGGGTCTCACTGAGTTGCTTAGGGATCCCAGTCCTTTTTTTTTTTATTTTTTAATTTTGAAACAGCCTCACTAAGTTGCCAAGTCTGCCCTTGAATTTGGGCAATCCTGTGTGTGCTACCACACCCAGCTCAAAATACACAATATTTTTAGTGGGAACTAAAAATATGATTCAGTGATGTGGTTAAAAAGTATTACATGTATGCTAAATTAATGTATTGTTTTTTATTTTCCTGTCTTTAATACCTGATTAGGATCTCTTTTTCCCCATCATGGTACATTTGAAGTAATAAAGAATACAGATATTGACCTGGATAAGAAGATACCTGAAGATTACTGTCCCCTTGATGTCCAAATTCCTAGTGATTTAGAGGGGTCCGCATATATCAAGGTATTTGTCAAAGTACTTTTCAAGTAAATTCTTATTAATGGCCCTGCACCTAATTTGCTAACTTTTTCCCCATGTTTTGATTGTCATACAGGTTTCCATTCAAAAACAGGCTCCAGACATAGGTGATCTTGGCACGGTTAACCTCTTCAAAAGACCTTTGCCCAAATCCAAACCAGGTGTAGTTATGTTCTATCTTAACTTATATTTGCAAATAAATTGAAAATAAATATAGATAAGAAGAATAGGTACTTTGGAGTAAGAACAATTAGAAATATACTTTTTATAATTTGTAAATAAAGTATTAGTGAATAGTTACGCAATTTTTTGGTTCTAAATTGAATTTAATAGTTTTCTCTATATGAAAGAAGTGAGATTTTTATATTTTAGAAAGAGCATACTGTAATACAAAGTTCCCCAAGCTTGTTTTATGTATTCAGGTTTTCATTTAAGCCAGGTTATGCATAATATGGTTAGAAATTGATATATACATATACCTCTTGTCTTTCAGGTTCACCACATTGGCAGACAAAATTAGAAGCAGCACAAAATGTTCTCTTGTGTAAAGAAATTTTTGCACAACTCTCTCGGGAAGCTGTTCAGATCAAATCACAGATCCCACATATTGTGGTGAAAAATCAAATAATCTCTCAGCCCTTTCCAAGTAAGAGCAGATAATCCTTTGAGATGGAGTGGGTAGCTGTTTGGGTGTGTAGGGAGAATGACAAAAGCAAAGAGGTAGTATTGTACTATCCAGAATAGCAGCCTACAAGTCTGTTCTCTGACCTAAATAGTGTAACTCTTGGATTTTAAAGCTGTATGTATTGAAAATTTGCATTAGCCTGGCTACTCTTCAACATCAGTTGAAGAACTGAGATTCATCAGAGATACTGTTCTGTCTAAATGAGATGTCAATTTAAAAATGTTTACTCGTAATATTTCTAATTTATAGCAATTGTTTTTATTATTCAAAAGCAGTTAACTTGTCCTAAAACTCAGTTTATAATTAACTGTGTACACTTAACGCTTTACAGAAATTCTAAGAACTGTCTCCTTAGAAGGGAGGAGGAATAGGTTTTAGAAGTGAAAAATTCCATCCCAGTTCTCAAGGGAGCAGGGAAGGGTGTCTGTCTTCTGGTTGGCAGGACCGAATACCAAATCTGTATTAAAAAAATCAACAATAGCAAAAACCTTGTGTTTTGTTTTGTTTTGTTAAGTCAGGAAGAAAAAAATAAATATATGGCTTGTTTACCAGTCTGCAGCCACAGTTTGAGGTCAGCAGCCATATTATAGATCAATATAATTTGAATTGTTAAAATACATGGGAGTTTTATTATATTCATGAATGGTCATTTTGATATAAAAATATTAATCATAAAGCCCGATTTTCAAGTTTAGAATGTATCTTTTGAGAAATGACTCAATTATACTTTATGAAGACAGTTTGTGCTGGTCAATATCTTAGTTTATGTATATCTGTCCTCCTCCTTTTTATAAATAGGCTTGCAGTTGTCTATTTCGTTGTGCCATTCCTCAAATGATAAGAAATCCCAAAAATCTGCTACTGAGAAGCAAAGTCCAGAGGACCACCTCTATGTTTTAGAGCATAATTTGCATCTTTTGATTAGAGAGGTAATGAAATAAACATTTTTCTTTGCATTATGGTAAGCATATCCAGGGCAGTGACTATGCACAGACTTCCCCTTTCCTGGGTCTCAGTTATTCATTTTGCAACAACATTGACTACCTGAAATGAACGAACCTTGCTATATGCAGGGGGATATAGGGGTGATCATAATGTAGTTCCTGTTCCCAAGAGTGTGTATGTATGGTGGGGGGAGGGGATGTGTATTTGGTATGGGGATTGAACCTCAAGGGTCACTACTACTGAGCTACACCCCTAGTTCATTTTTTCTATTTTGAGAGTCTTGCTAAATTTCCAGAGCTGGCCTCAAGCTTGTGATCCTCTCGCCTCAGCCTCCTGAGTTACTGGGAATTTCAGGCCGTCATGTGCCATCATGCCTGACTCCATGCATACTTTTTAGTGGTAGAAATATACAACTTGTATAGGAGAAATATAAGAAACATATGGTAAAGGGTGCCAAGGGTAAGATGATTCTGATAAGGTAGGAAGTGAGGAAAAATATCTTGCCATGGCCTGTGATGGAAATGTTGAGTTACTTCAGGACATACTCTACTCACAGGTCATCTCCAACTATGTTTCCAGAATTCTGGTTTACAGTTTAGGCTAATTTCTGAAGAATCTCCTTAGAAACTTTGTACAAGTACTTAGTGCAACCTCCTTACCCCATCCTAAAATGGCATTGCATTGTTTGATTGTGATAGTATAAGAGCCAGTGTTTTTGAAGAGCTTTATGGGCTGGTCTGTAGCTCACTGAACCCTGGCTTCAGTCCCCAGAATTGAAAAAAAATTTTTTTTAATATATTAAAAAAAAAAATTAAAAAGCTCTTCCAGAATTCTGATAGGCAGCCAGGTTTGGGAACCACTAATTGAGGTTACACTGGGATAACAATGTCCTTATTGTATACATTCTCTTGATAAGACTCTGAATAAAATTGTTTTGTTTTTAAAATTTTCAAAATAAAAGTTACAGCTTGAGAGGGACCCTTTGGTCTATAAACTTGTATTATGCATGATCTAGAAGATGCTTGGATTTATCTTTGTGTCAGTGTTGCTTTTATATTTAGTTCAAATCCATTGATTTCTATGTTTTCAAATGTGACCCATGCTTTTGATTGGATATTGTATAGTATTTGTTCCGTACATAGTAGTCATTTAAAATGGCTATTTTTATTAGTTTCATAAACAGACCTTGAGTTCCATCATGATGCCTCACCCAGCAAGTGCACCTTTTGGCCACAAGAGAATGAGACTTTCAGGTCCTCAAGCTTTTGATAAAAATGAAATTAACTCATTACAGTCCAGTGAAGGACTTCTGGAAAAAATAATTAAACAAGCAAAGCATATTTTTCTGAGGAGTAGGTAAGGATGAACAGACTTTCTATTTTTCTTCGAAATGCATTCCTCTTTCTACAGTTGTTTCTTTTATGTTATTTGGATGCTTCAACTTTTTTTCCAGGGAGAGGAGGTAGCTGCCCTGTAAAAGTTTATGGTAGTGGACTTGTTCTTGGCGAGTGTGGGGAACAATTACATTCATGGTTGATCTAAACTATTGTTTCTAACACTACAGTAAAAGTTTGCAAAGATTACTGACTAGGGATATGTTTTAGGACAACTTTCTTCCCTCTCTCCCTTCCTCCCTCTCTCCCTTCCTTCTTCCTTCTTCTTTCCCTCTTTTTTTTTTTTTTTTTTTTTTTTTTTTCTTTTTTTCCCCATAATACTAGGATTGAACCCAGGGGCATGCTGCTACTGAGCTAAGTCCCCAGACATTTTTTAAAAACATTTTGAGACAAGGTCTTGCTAAGTTGCCCAGGCTGGACTTGAACTTGCGATTCTCTTGCCTTGTTTAAATGGGCTTATTGGAGTCTGCCACCGCTTCCAGTAGGACACCATACTTTTTAAATAACCCATCTATGAAATACTTATTCCTAAACATTTTATGGTTTAGAAGACATTTTCCCATATTTGACTTATTTAATTCCTGTTCTTTGGGGAGATAGTATTAACCCCATTTTCATAGGTGAGAAGATTGAGACTTTGAGAACAGAGGCAGCTTGCCTAAGTTTGCAAAGCTCAAAGTAACAAAATCAGTGTTTATGCCCAAAGTTACTTGGCAAGTGATTAAGCCCTGGCTTGAATTTATCTTTCATCCTGAATTCCTTACTCCTTCTATTGTATCATGCTTTTTCTTTTCTTTCTTTTTTTTTTTTTTTTTAAACTAGGGATTGGACCCACAGGTACTTTACCATTGAGCTACATCCCTAGTCCTTTTTATTTTTTATTTTGAGACAGGGTCTTGCTAAGTTGCTTAAACTGGCCTCAAACTTGTAATCCTCTTGCCTCAGCCTCCCAAATTGCTAGAATTACAGGTGCCTGCCACTGCAACTGGCTCACCCTGTGTTTTCTAATATTTCCTAATTCTTTTTACTGAAAACTGAATGACCTATATTTCCATTCTAAGACTATGAGAACTAATGTATCTTCTAGTCTCATTTCTTTCTTTCGTGCATATTATGTATAAAAGGACTTGATGTGGTTTTTTTTTTTATGTGTTTGAACATAGAGGTTATCTTTTTCAGTGCTAACGAGTGCTCTTCTGTTTCATTGTTGGTACTTAGGGAGTCTGTTTTTTACTTCATTCATTATTTTGCCTTGATAGTACTCCAGAATTATCATTCAATCACTGTTTTATTTACCTTGTATTTTAGTACTTTGATATTTTATTGTTTCTTTTCAGTTTTTCTTGATAATATAGTCATAGTTTTATTAACACATTAGTTCATACTCTTAGAATGGAAATTTAGGCCATTCAACTGTTAGTTAAATGAATTAGGAAGATGTTTAAGAAGATGGTTTGATGCAGTGGAAAGAGTAAGGAATTTAGGGTGAAAGATGTGTTTAATAAGCCAGTGCTTAATCACTTGGCAAGTAACTTTGGGCAAGTCACTGAGCATCTTTGGCTCTACATTTATTTCCTATTAGCTGGGGATATAAGATTGGTCTTGGGAAAAATTAAGTAACATATACCAAACCTCCTTATAAACAATAAAATATTACCTAGTAAGTTACTGTTAATTTTCTGTTTATACATTTCAGTGACAAAAACTGTTAATTTGAATGTATTACTAATCTTGCAAATTTCTGATTGAACATAAAGTTAAATATTCCCTGAATTATATGAGAGGCATAGAAATAGCTGTCTATAAGAACAATCTGTATAATATTATATACAGTGAAATCTATTAACATTAATGTATTTTTATATATATGTTTCAGGGTGAGTATATATCATTTTTTTCTTTTAAACAAATCTGGAATCCTAAAATCTTCATTTTTTTATTTTATTTTATTTTATTTTATTTTATTTTATTTTGTGGCACTGGGGATCAAACCTGGGGCATTGAGCATGCTAGGCCAGTGCTCTATTACTGAGCCACATTCCTAGCCCTAGAATCATAAAATTTTATATCCTGGTTTCACTTAGTATTATATCGTAATTTTTTCTTCTCTCATTAAATGCTTCTCAAAGATATTTTAGTGGTCATATAATATATTATTAGGTGCATATTGCATTGTTTTCTTTCCAGTTCTCTGTTGGTAGGTAATTTTCATTTCCTCTTTGTTGATACGTGCTGAGTGGAACATTCTCACGTATGTACCTGTTTGCTGTAGGAATTTCAAAGCACTGTTAGAGAAATAAATCATGGAAAAAGAAGAGAAAGTTAGGAACTGATAAGACACCATAATGGAGCTTACCCTACATTTTTTATGTAAAAGCCCCCTGTCCCCAGTGACTGTTCAGTTTTTCCTATTTTCTCAAGGATTTTCTATCTCTCTGCAGTGAAGTGCTAATCAAATAATTAGAAACTAGGAACCTCCAGTAGTTTAGTCAATTTTTATGATTTATACTTTGGGTCTAAACAGTGACTATTATGTAAGATACAAAGGAAAGATTACTGGATTTGTAAATAGATTCCCTGATTTTTGTCTCTGAAGTTGGACTCGCAAGTATTGCAACCTAGCTTACAGTTATGTGACCTTGGGCAAATTGCTTAACATTGCTAAATTTTTTTTTCCTTCTGAAAAATGGAGATGATGGTTCCTACCTAACATACAGGGTTGTTAGATTAAGTGATACAATACTCATTATAATATTTGGTATATAATGAGCACTTAAAATCTCATTTCTCACTTGTATTTATTATATTTTCTCTCTTGGAGTGTAAGCGTTTAATTGTACTTAAAGGCTCTGGCTTTTCTTAAATATAATGATAATCCCATTACAATAATAGGTCTAATTGTGGGTATGTCCCCAGTCATTTTTTTACCAGGGATAAAGTACAGGTATTTGTGAATGATTCATATTAGGTTAGTGCCTGAGAAGTAGCTTTCTCACTTGTGGTTTGATAATCTTTCCTGAGTGGGACTAAACTAATGGAGTTAAAAGGGAAATGCATCATGAATTGTGGTAACCAGGTATGTGATGACAGCATGTTGTAATGTGAGGTTGAACATCAGCACAGTAGTGCAGTGTGCGGGAGGTTTTCAGAACTCTACCTTTCTTTAAAATCTTTGCTTTTCAAATGGTAACATTTTCAAAAAGTACTCATCTAATTTCCAGTTTTTCATAAAAATGTTATGAGTGATTTATCCTTTCATTTATATAGTGACTTTTTAAAATTTTTTACCTTTTTTTTAAAAGAACTGCTGCAACCATTGACAGCTTAGCAAGTCGCATTGATGATCCTCAGATACAGGCTCATTGGTCAAATATCAATGATGTTTACGAATCTAGTGTCAAAGTTTTAATCACTTCACAAGGTTATGAACAAATATGCAAGTAAGTATCAAAAAGAAAAGTTAAATGTCTAATGTTAAGATGCTTGTTATGTCCTGGTTTTTGCTGAGTGATTATATTAAGCTTTTGATTTTTATTTGCTTGCGTGGCATAATGTTCCAGCAAATTATATCAACTGTAAAATGTTTGTGAGAAAGAGAGGTAGGAATGTCTAAGATAGTCTCTCTTGGGCAAATGTCACCCACTTAAGCCACAGTAAGAGGTGATCTCCAGCACTGAATAGAAAGCTGATTTGCCATCTCTGATGCCAGTTCTTGTTCAGAGGCTGTGGCAAGTCTAGGATATTTGAAGTGAGGAGGGCCATTTATATTAGAGCCTACACCCTCCATTTTTGCCCCAAACAGCTGAAATTTCTCACCTGAGCTGGTATTGATTTGGGTCTGATCTAATTCATGATTGTGCCCTTAAAACTAAGTCGCTAGCTATCTATCTGTAAAGGGGTCAGAATGAATTTTGTCCCAGCATTCATGGAAATATAGTGTACTTGATTTGCATTCACACATCAGAAGTTAATACAGTTGGCTAGGAGTCATGAAAAGGGGTTTTGGGTCTCATCTGAGCCTCTACAAAATTTAACAACTGACAAGATACAGCTGAGTTCCTTCTCCCAGGTTAGTCTGAGATAACTGCCAGCATACATTTGTCAGGATCTGTGAGTACGTCTTTATTTTTCAAGTGTTAGCAGCTTATTCAGACATGCCTAACTAACCACAGTGAGCAAAACACTGTGAGACACAGAATTGCCACCCTTTGGAGTAGGAGTGGAAAATGCATTTATAATGCTGTTTTTTATTACAGTGATTTAATTCCCCGTTTTTTAAATGTAAAATAGTGGATAATATAAGATCAAATACAGAAGATTAAAAAAGAGCATACAAGGGGATGGATATGTAGCTCAGTGGTAGAGTGCTTGCCTCACAAGCACAAGGCCCTAGGTTCAGCACTGCAAAAAAAAAGAGTATACAATGGAGATAAAATTAATTTTGAAATTCCAGGGCAAAGCAAAGCTGGATCATAATTTTTCTAATTCTATACTTAAAGAAATAATAAAATAATGGAAACAGTTCGTGGGGGAGGGGGATGGGTGATGAATATAATTGAAATGAGTTTGGATGAGTTTTTAACTGTTAAGATGGGTGTTAGAACCATAGGCCTTCAATAATCTACTTCTGTTTGTGTTTAAATTTTTCCATAATCAAAATATTGAGTGAGTGGGCACAAAAGAAAGAGAGAAAAAATTATCAGCATTCAGTAGTTTGTCTAGACCCAAGACCAAAACAACTGTCAGATTCTAATTACAGAATCCAATGTAAATTCTATGAAGAAAGTTTAGTGATGATGTAACCTTGACAGAATGAGGGGGCACTTGGGAGTAGAAGGGACTAATAAGATGCCTTTTTCCTCATCTTTTAGAGCTGGAGTCAGCTTATGACATTTAGAGTTAAATATCCTCAGAACTCCCCAGGAGCAGCCATGCTAAACAGTCTGACACATCTTTCTAGGGAAGTCTGAGTTTACAGGCATATATAGTTCACCTATACCCTGCTTCACAATTTTACACAGCTTTATGTGTTTTTTAAAAGTAAGATAAAATTCACATAACAATTTTAAATTCCCTGTGTTATATAACTGTCATTGCCATCTAATTCCAGAACATGTGTTACCCCAAAAAGATGATGCATATGAGCAGTTATTCCTGATTTTTGTACTTTTGCACTCAGTAATCTTATATCAGTGAGTAAACATTCCTTTTCAGAACACATAGATCTACTTCATTCTTTTTTTTCAGCCTTGTGTTCCATATTATGTGTCAAGACTTTTAATCTTCTATTGATGAATATTTTTTCTGGGTGCCAGAAAAGTAATTTGCACATGTGCAAATATATCTTTATTGGATAAAATTTTTATCAGATGTAATTGCTGGATCAAAAGATAAGAACATTTAAATTTTTTATTGATATTACAAATTGTTCTTCAAAGTGGTTGTCACAAATGTGTTCCCACCAATAGTATATAAGAATTCCTTTATTTTATACCCTTTATTTTTAAAATATATTTTTAATTTGGTTAGGTTTATGTTTTTTCCTTTATGCCTTCTGAGTTTTGTTGTTTCTTTTTCAAAAAACAATGTAAATTTCAATTCATCCGAAATTTTGGGCTGGGGTTGTAGCTCTGTGGTAGTACGCTCACCTAGCACACGTGAGGCCCTGGGTTTGATCCTCAGCACCACATAAAAATAAATAAATAAATAAAGATATTGTGTCCACCTACAACTAAAAATTATATTTTAAAAAATCAAAATTTTCTGTACTATTGTTATATAATACCTTATTCCCAAATATTTGCTATGAAATAATGTTAAAAACAAGGTACTGTCAAATATAGAAAGACAAATATGGAAAGGCATTTGTTCATCTAAGTTATTTGAGGAATTTCTAGTCTCTTATGCATGTTCTTTGCTACACTTTTAGGTTGTTTTGGAAGATTGTAGTGATCTCAATGTTATTTATTGAATATTTTATGAATTTCTTTGTTTGACCTAAGCCAGTTTAATAGAATGTGTGTACTCTGGTTTGTTTGTTAATTACTTCTGTATGACCTTTGACTAACTATGGCTTTAATCTTTGGGAAACCTAGTAAGGAAAAATGTGATCTGTATTACTAAGTAACATTGTTTATGGAAAAATAATTCCCAAATGGTAAAATGCATCTAGATTGAGGGGAATTTTAAATGCCGACAGGGATGACTTTTGGCTTCCCTGAATGGGAAAACTGAGCATCTCTCCCATGGGGACCCTGGAAATCAATTTGTAGAGTTTTTACAAGAGCTCATGGCTCCTATGGAGAATGAGGTTTCTAAGTCAAGGAAGGTTTTACATATTCCCAATATGAATATTATCACAAGGAAGGTGTACTGCTGCTGTGTAGATAGCTGCATGTCCTGTGAAGACTGCTTTAGAAGAAGAGCATCTGATGATGGCCTCCTGAGTAGGCTGATGTCATTATGATCTTCAGTGAGTCTGATTGTTCAGTTGAACCAAAAGAAGACCTTTTCCCTCCCCCAGAAACGTTGGTGTAGCATAGTAAAACTGTTACATTTTTTCCACGATTTGAGGTTTACTGTTTGTGGCATTATATATTTTTGGACATTTCTGATTTAGTGTATGTGTCTATAAAGGTCCATTCAGCTGCAGTTGAATATTGGAGTTGAGCAGATCCGAGTTGTACACCGAGATGGAAGAGTAATTACACTGTCTCATCAGGAGCAGGAGCTGCAGGATTTTCTTCTATCTCAGGTAATTATTGCAGACTACAGGTCTTAAGCCCCTTCCTCTTGTAACTGTTTAAAGAGCAAATTGAGTAAGAAGTAGTTAAAAAGTAGTAAGTTATATAAGGAGAAAACCAGTGTTTCCTGCCCTTTTGTTTAATTTTTAACATACAATTTGTGACCTGTTGGTTAGTTGAAAGTGTTGATTAATTCTTATATTTGTTTCTACTTTGTGTTTTAGATGAAGAACCAGTTCTGAGACTTAGCAACTTTCTTGTTTTGCATGATTGCCAAGGTTTAGTCTCTCCAGAACTAGAAGTGAAGTAGTAACCCAAGAAAACTAGAGAGAGGAGGTCAGATACAAAACGATAATGAGGTCAGGTAATGACGATTATCCATAAAAAAATAAGTGGAATATTTTAATCTTTAACCCTGTGAGAAAGTTCCTTATATTAAAGCCATATAGACAAATACTAGTTGCTAGTCCCCACTCTACCACAAACTTGTTTTGTGACACTGGACAAGTTTCAGAGTCTGTCCTTCATTTATGAAAGGTAGTATTTTTCTTATCTTCTTTGTGGAATTTTAATCTTGTGAAATGTTAGATTATGGGAGAGAGGGTAAGTTTTTGAAATACTAGTGTATGAAACTTTTTTTTTACATAAAATTAAGGGAAAATGGGCTGGGGTTGTGACTCAGTAGTAGAGCACTTGCCTAGCATATGTGAGGCACTAAGTTCGATTCTCAGCACTGCACTGCATCTAAATAAATTAAAAATAAAGGTTCATCACACAACTAAAAAATATTAAAAATTAAATTAAGGGAAAAAAAAATACTAACACTCTTCATCCCAGAATTGGTAATCCTATGTATTGATTTGCTTCTTTGCCAAGTACATAAAATGCATTTGTGGGGCATGGCAGCTCTTAGCTGATTACGTCCTAAATGGCTCTGGTGAGCCCAAGCACACACATAAAAATGTATTGGAATGTTACTGGGTAACTCCCAGAATTGATAGGAAGTCTAGAGGTAAAGGTTTGCAAATTGCAGGGATCAAAGGAAGCTCGGGAATGGCAGTGTTGTTATCCTGGCACTACTGCATCCACCACTGGTGGCAGAATGCATTCGCTCAGCATATGAACAAGAAACAGATGGCATAATCAGGAAGGTCTGTTGATTAGGATCTATTTACAAAATTATGGGTGTAGAATAGCCACCAAGGATAGTGTAGTAACCTGCTGTGGATAACCAGACCCCAGGGTCTTAACAGTCTCCAGTCCTAGGCCAAGTTTAGGAGAAAGGACAATTTATAGGAACCTTAAAAGGGAGAGAAATGTAGAACAAGCTACTTGATGAGACCAGCAGCCTTCTGTCAAGAGAAACAACCAGCCTGGATAACCTCACAGGAAAAGTAACAGGGGAATAAATACCTTTATTGTACTCTCTTCCTTGCATCTTGCTGGTTCCCTTTGGTGATCCCCATTACCTGGTTGACTGCCTTTGCCTGAAGTCAGAGGATATAGAAGCTGGTAGTCAACGGGTAGCCTCCCAGGGCAGAGAAGTACAGTGGAGACTGGATTTGTAGGGAGTGGAAGATACTTAGTATGTCTGCTACTTTTAGTGTTGCCTCACATTCAGTGATCTAGCAGGGGACTCCAGTTGGCCAAGTTTAGTTCATATGCCTGTGTTCAACTGCCAGTAGACAAGGGATTTGATTATCAGGCATCTTCAGTGGAAGATGGGGTCCTATTCCTTTTCCCTAGTAGTCACATAGATGAGGACTCCTCAAACATAAGTCAGAGTCACTGTACTAGACATTGAAAACCCCAACGAAAGTTCATGAACATGATATCAAATCACTGCAAAGTGAATGTCTGTGCTATTGTCAGTCAAGTTTCTTTTTCATTCACAGATGTCACAGCATCAGGTTCATGCAGTTCAACAGCTAGCCAAGGTTATGGGCTGGCAGGTACTCAGCTTCAGTAATCATGTGGGACTTGGGCCCATAGAGAGTATTGGCAATGCCTCTGCCATAACAGTGGCCTCTCCAAGTGGTGACTACGCTATTTCAGGTACTTTCTGCTTCTTTGAAAGATGGGACCTTTGGGAGTTTGACCTTAACATTTAGCTTTAATAATTAAATATATGTAAAGGTAATTGTCTCCATAGTAGTTGAGTTAATGTGTATACATTGATATTATCTGATCATACCTGTTATTCAAAACAAGAGATTATTACTTCTCTTCATAGTAGTTATAAAAATGTTTAGCTTGGCAAGCACATTTCCTAGCAGATCCTCTGCAAAGTGTCATCAATCATCAACATTGTTACTACTACAGACCTCAACATTTTATGGATAAAAACTTTTAAAAAAATATAGCTGTAAACATGGAAAGAATATTATCTGATGCTAAAAATATAAAGGGATGAAATAGAAGAGAGCTGTTTTATTAAGCATCTATGATCAGTGAGTACTTTAATAGGACTCCCACATACATTATCTAGCTTGAAGTTACATTTGTAGGACTTAAAATTTTAGTATGATCTTTTCTACTATCTACTCTAAATACTTTATTTAAAAATTGGGTAGTCTAAAATATTTCCCCACAGGATCCTAGTGTGTGACTCTTCAAGCTTAGTCATTGCTGTATCTTTATTGCTAGGAATTTCTTTTTTTGTTTTTTGATGATAGGGATTAAGCCCAGAGTGTTAACATGCATTCTTCTACACCCATAGTCCAATATTCCTAGGAGTTTCAAAATACCTTTTTTTTTTCTCCCTGAGTTAGTAGTTAAACCCTCATTAAAACCTGATATTCTTAATTCAGAATAATATTTCCTTTTATCCCTTCCAGTCCTGATTCTGAATAGCCGAGTAGGTTTTATGTATCAACCTTACTGAAAGACTGAATTATCAAATGAATGTATTTTTAAAAATAAGTGGGTGATTTCCAAGAAATGTAGGACTTTCCTATGTCAAAATTCATCTTGCCTAATTTTTATATTTAAGAAGAAGTAAATCAGAGATATGTATACCAGTCTGGTGTGTGTATATGTGTCTAAATTAGTTTTAAAAAGCCTATTGAAATTGAAAAGAACTTTTTAACAAGATTAATTTGGTGGACTTATAAGGTTTTTTATATTCACAGTAGAATGAAGTTGTGGGATTTATCCTTGTTTTCTAGTTTGCAAAATGAGCATACTACTATTTTGTTTTTTCTCCATAGTTCGTAATGGACCTGAAAGTGGCAGCAAGATTATGGTTCAGTTTCCCCGTAACCAGTGTAAAGACATTCCAAAAAGTGATGTTTTACAAGATGGCAAATGGAATCATCTTCGTGGGCCATTCAAAGAAGTTCAGTGGAATAAAATGGAAGGTCGAAACTTTGTTTATAAAATGGAGCTACTTATGTCTGCACTTAGCCCTTGTCTGCTATGATTTTTTTCCAGAAACCGACTTAAGAGGTTTGCAGAGCAACTATAAGCACAAGGAAGAGAAATCTTCCAAAGGAGTATTGTTTTAAAAAAAAATTAGTAAATGTTTACCTAGAAGTTTGAAATCTTTCACTTTATAAGTGACAAGTACTTTGAAATGCAGAAATTTATGTAGAGTTATAGGTATATAATATGGGGAGATGTAAAGTAATACATTTTTTTAAATGCAGTTAATTTGAAAATGTTACTAATTGAGGGGTTTGAATTTGCCGTTTAAAATATCCAGTCTTTGATGTTAGCATCAAATAAAGTATGTAGTTAAAAATCTCCAATTTTTGCTAAGCTCTTAACAACCCAAATGAATTTTATCTTTAATCAACTTCTCATTCCTTTGTTTCTTAAAAATATCACATAAGAACATTGAAATACTCTATCACCTAGCTTTCTTATAGAACTTTGCTTGCACTGATCAAGCGAGGCCCTGTCCATGAAGTGTACAATCACATGACAGCAGAAGAGGCAGGTCCTTCCCTTTAATTCTAGGCTCATAGGGTGTGCTCCTGTATTAGTAAGTGAAGGATCTCTTCTCCATTTGTCTTCTTTTGCATGCCTTCGTCCAAGCAGGTAGTTTTAGAAATTGTTCGGAAGGGGCAGCCGAAAGCATGGAAAGCTGCAGAATTGGGGCTGGATGTAGTTCAGTGGCACAGTGCTTGCCTGGTATGCATGAAGCCCTGGGTTCAATCCCAAACACAGAAAAAAAGGTAAACTGTACCTTTAGGCCTTCTTCCTGTCTTTTTTGTCTGTTCTTCCACTTGAGAGACTTCATGAGCACTAAGCACATGCTTATGCCCAGCTCCCTGTTGTGCTTCTCCAGCCTCCCTACAGTGGCCCTTGGATTACTTCTTCTAATTATAGTCTTTTCCATTGGCTGTCTGCTTTATCAAGGAAAAAAAAAGTAATGGATTAATGGGTTGATTTTTCCAAGTAACATGTTGGTACTTCATGGAAATAGTAACCCAGTCCTAAAGTATGCCTAAAGAATTCCCATTAGTAAGAAATTTAGGCTTCTGTGCTTTTCAATTTTCACTGAAAATAACATCATGTAGTAAGGTCTTCTTAGAAGTGAAGCTTTCAATTTTTAAAATGTTTTGCTTTAATAATTTATAAGATTGGCAGTAATAAAATCCTTTGTATTTCTCCACCTTCTTTTTGTGGTACTGGAGATGAACCCAGGGATGTCCTACCATGGAGCTACATTTCCAGCCCTTTTAATACATTTTATTTTTTATTTGAAACAGGGTCTCACTAAATTGTCCAAATTGGCCTCTAACTTGCAATCCTCCTGTCAGCCTCCGGGACTGCTGGTATTAAAGGCCTACACCACCACCTTCTCTACTTCTTTTTCTTTAAAAGAAAAGTGAAGCGGGGTGCCATGGTACATACCTGTAATCTTGGCAACTCGGGAGACTTCTGAAGCAGGAGGATCATAAGTTCAAGACCAACTTGGGCAATTTAGGGTGACCCTGTCTGAAAAATGAAAAGGGCTGGGGATGTAGCTCACTGGTAGAGTGCCCCTGGGTTCAAAGCCCAGTACGAGGGGTGGTGGGTAATGAAGATTGTAGGCCATTATATAATACCTTTTGCTTTTGTTTGCTTTTTTCCTCTTCTCATGAAGGTATTGCATCTTGACCTAGTGATGTAGTTCAGTGATTGAGCATTTGCTTACATGCTTAAGACCCTGGGTTTGATTTCCCATGAAAATGTAAAGAATTGGTATTATCAGTTAGTTATTTCAAAATATTTTTGGGCCAGGCACATGCCTATAATCCTAGTGGTTCAGGAGACTGAGGCAGGAGTATCACAAGTTCAAAGCCAGTCTCAGCAATTTAGCGAGACCCTGCCTCAAAATTAAAAAATGAAAGGACTGGGGATGTGACTCAGTGGTTAAGCACCCCTAGATTCAATCCCTGGTACCAAGATATCTTTTTTGGGGGAGGCAGGGCGGTACTGGGGATTGAACCTAGGGGCGTACTTTATTATTTTTTATTTTGAGACAGGGTCTCACTGATTTGCCAAGGCTAGCCTCAAACTTGTTATCCTCCCGCCTCAGCTGCTTAAATTGCTGTGATTACAGGTCAACACAGTTGTTGCTGTGATTACAAGCCTGACAGTTATTTAAACAATCTTGAGTGCTTCAAATATATCTGGTGGCCCACAAAATTTGTCAGGCTAATAGGCTGTATAATTCTAGTCACACCAATCTTTGTGATTTTTAAGGTTTACACTAGTACAGTGAATATCAAAGTTTCTCTAGAGGACCAGTTTTTGTTTTGTGCTATTAAATTTCCCTCCGTTGTAGATTGATACTTTGGTAAACTAATAAAAATGAATTCTAGAAAAATGAAATTTAAAAAACATATAAAATTCCTTTTACTTGATTGTCATACACATAAAATTACTGTAAAATATAAAACTTTCTGAATGCCTTTTTTCTCTGCTTATTCTGTTGTGAACCCGTAGTGGCTCATGGGCCAGGACCACCCTTTGAGGAGAATGCACTGGTTCTTTTAAATTCCATATTAGTGGATAACTGTAGACTCACAATCATTTGTCTTCCTTTCCCCATTCATTTTAGTCACTTTAGTAAGTAGCCATTACTTAGTTAAAGAATAGTAGAAACTAAAGCAAATGAGGGGGGAAATGACAGCTTAGTTTCTGTCAGCAGATCCTCTGCCTTGTGTTTATTTCTATTTTCCAGTTTGACATTCCAGCTTGAATTACCTGGATATGGAAGAGCACACTGTGGAACTTGGTAGACAAGAAAAACAATTAGTCCCTTGACAAGTACATATAGGTAGGCAAAAGAACTGCCTTTGAATGTCATCTCTGCTACTGGCTAACTGTAAGCTTGGCAAGTTTGCCCTCTGAGCTTGTTTCCTTATTTATAAATGGGGACAAGGACACCTCCCCCTAACCTCAGTTTTCAATATGATTGTTAATGGTTCTTAAATTCTAATGTACTTTGTAAATATAAAGCATTAAGCAACTGATTTTAAGAGTCAAGCCAATTAGAAGTTGGAAAAATAGTACCAGCTTTATTTATAATCTGGGGAAAGCATTTCAGAATGTCCAGTTATTCCTATTTGTAAATGTTTTGTAAATTATTAAAGATCATGAGAGTTTCTATGGATATGAAGATGTAGGAGTTTTTCTAGTTAATTTTTAAAACCCTTCTTTATGGTCTACTTCTCCCCATACTCCCTGCCTTTAATTTGTTCACTCTTAACATCCCAAATCCTGTTCTTTGTTGATGCCTGACATACTTGGGGCTATAAATAAAGCCTTTGAATTTCTCTTTAGGATGGTAACTTTCCCAAGCATTATAGACACAAAGGCAGTTCACAACTGAGAATCCCATTACACAGCACCACGTTGCAAGTACTGCTCAGAAGTCATAGCTTTTGCATTGTTCTTAAATTTACTGTCTCCTGCTAGAAGCTTATCCCATAGAAATACTTCAGAAAGCCTAGATTTATAAGAGATTGTATAAGAATTATCAGAGATGACTGTAAAAGTGAAGAGACCAATCTAAATGTCCTTCAGTAAGAGAAAGGCTAAAGAGATTATACTAGAGGAGCCTCAGGTTCAGGTTCTCATTCTTACTTCTCTCAAAGTACAGTTCAAATGACCTACACATTCTTTAGCTGTCCATAATCTGGCTTCCCTTGCTTAGAAACCAGAAAAACATCTTCATCTTCTTATTTGCTGGCAGTGAATCAGTTTCTTGGTGTATGAAAATGTGTGTGCCTGAGTGTGTGTGTTTATGTGTTAGAGTACATTGTATTTGACTTAAAATTTGACAGATGAGGAAGAAGTTGAGATACATGCCAAGGAGAGGCTAATGGCAAAATCTCCTATTTCACCCAATCTATTGATGGCCTTTCTTTCAACTTTCTTTATAAATGCACCCATCCAGTCTGAGTCCCTTGGGACCCAAAGAGGCAGCTATGAAAATCTATCATGTGTTTAGTACTTGGTAAGCTTAGTGGAAATAATATATCCACCCTCTCAAACTTCACCAGACTTATTTACTAGAACTCCTTCAAATCAAAGTAATATCCCCAATATCTAATTTGATCAGAAATTCTAACTGGCACACAGTGTTGGTAGAAAAAATTCTACTGAAGTAGGCAAACTATGAGGTACCTAAGAAAAAGTACTTTGCATAAAAACCTGTTATACCAAAGGAATTTAACCTACCTGTGCATGCACTTTTTAAGGCCAAATCTAAAACTAAAACTTGTAAAATTTCACATTAGTCACATTAAAAATGTCCTCTCTCACCACCAAATATTCAGTCTCCAATAAACTTTACATAAAATCCACTTATATTATAAAATACTGAATTCCTTGAAAGAGGAAGATACGCAAAGGAGATAGAATTAAATGCGTTAGTTACCAAGAGGAAACCATGTGTATTGAAGGAACTGGTTTGATGTAATAGAAAGTTTGTCCAAGATTTTTATTTTTGTATATATTATTTGAAACAAAAAATAGTTTTTCAGTGAATAGTTATAATTGCTGTGGATTGCATTGTGCAGGAAAGAGAAAGAATGGAATTTAGGAAAAGGTAGAGACATGAAATAATACCCAAGACATTAAGAAAAACAAGTCATAGGGTAATATGTATAATAGAATACAATTTGACTAAAAAGAAATTAGGTTAAATATGTATATCATAGTGTATAGACATGCATAAGCCAGTCTAAAAGGATATACATCAAATTAAACTATTTTTCCCTGAGGAAAGTAGAGTTGAAGAAAGGGAGAACTTTTACTTTATGTATAGACTTAAATATTTGAATTTTCAAGAAGGATTGATCACCTTTGTAATTAAACCAAACCAAATAACTGATTTTTTGTTTGTTTACAATGTGCCACAATATTTATTGCATTGTGGCCATTTAAGTAAGGGTGAGGAGTTTGACCTCAAAACAATGTTCCAGCTAAGGTTCTTTATTATAAAGAAATTGCCATCATGACTATAGTCAGAGTATCTTTAATGTTGCAAGATTCACATGGTAAACAAAATTCCTACACTTATTCAGAAGTGTGCACTCAATGGATATCAAAAAGGCATGAATGACAGCTGTTTCTTTTAAGAAGAAATGCGTGTAATAGGAATGAACAGTCAGGTACTAGATAAATTGATAGAGTTAACAAAAGCTTAATTGGCATTTCTTTGGGGGGATTAAACTCATTGCAAAAAACAGTGCCCCTCATGCATAGTATTATATTCCAGTTGCCATGTCACACACAAAAAAAGGCTGACCAAGGCAGGTGAGGTGTATGAGTGCCCCATGCCTCACAGAACTATAAGTTCATCATCTGACCAGTGGAAAATACTTGGAAGACAGTCAATCTGCTTACCCTTTATAGTATTCTAAGCTATTCAGGTGGATGGGATGCTTAAATGAGTTATATCTTCTTCAGAAAGAGAAAAACCTAATGCAATCCCAATAAACTGGACTGGAGAAATGAAATCCCCTTAAGATCCAGGTGGCACTTGGCTGCCATTTTTTAACCATCTTCCTTCAAATGAAATTACTACAATGTCTCCCACTTTCTCTTCAAGTTTCAAATGGCCCTTAATATCATCCAACCCATTTACTTGCCACTCATGTTTAGTATCTGTAAATTTATTTTTAATGACATCTTTAGAGTTAACACGAAGCATCTTGCTTTTTAAGGGTGCACCTTCAGGAGCCCAGAATATAAAGACAAGGTCTTCTTTCTTCTTTTTTGTATGGGGCATCCTACAAAGCATATTGGCAATCATCCAGAGGTAGCAACTTCACAAAGATGTTTAGTACCACAGTATCACCAGTGTCACCCACCAAGATCAGCTTTGCTTCCTTTACAATTATTTATCTTTTTTTCATCACTTAAAAAGAAGAAAACTGCTTTTTCTTTCTTGGATCTCCTCTTGTGTATGAAATTTCCTTACTTTCATATCATTAAAAACTTTGATGAGTTCATCATTCACTGTAACTCCAGATGCCATAACTCCTCCTGCTGTGACTGCAGCAGTGGAGGCTCATGACTGAGCACTCACCTGATTTTTAAAAAGTTGTGGAAATAGTGACCTCAGCAACCATGTTCTCCTTAAGGATTGGAAATACTGCAATGCGTGGATTCAGATGTGCAGAGAGCCATGTGCACTGGCAACTCATATCATTTTTTAGTGGGGGTTGATTTGTGGATAGTTGTACTGATGATAAACCACAAGGATTTGCTCTGCTTTCAATCAAGTAGATGAATCTGATGCCTCCTTAGAAACTGAATACAAGACACCTATGCTGGATATGTAAATGCTAATGACAAGAGGCAAGAGTGTTTCCACTTTACCCAATGTTTCCTCCAGGGTTGCCAAGGAGATGTGCCTGTGTCACATCCCTGGGGGTCTACCCTATCATATTTGGTTCCTTGGTCATTCCTTGGCACTTCATACTGCCACTTCTTTTCTATCCATTGTTATATTTATCCAGACCCTCTTAGTGGAATTGTCCCTCGGGCCTTGTCTTTACATTCCTGCATGGGCAAGATACCCTGATAATCTTACTTCTCACTGCCTTTGATCCTCCATTGTGTGGTACTGCTTCACAGAGTAAGCCTGAAGCGCTCTCAGTTATTTACCATCTCATGTGGGCTTCAGAGGCCAGGGGTTCTCTATTTCAGTTCTCCTTACATACCTGGAACACCAGGAAATGAGAAAGTACATTATATAGCTTTTTGGATTCTTAAGTTATAAGTGAGAAGACACTGTTGAGAAAGCTTGTATATTCTGTAGGACAAGTTATGCACCATTGAACTAGCTGGTACAATTGTCACATCCTCGTTTAAGCCCTGTCAAGAGGCAGAAAGGACTCTATAGAATTATAATTAATATTCTAGAAGCACAAATTTCAAATTGGTCTTCTGGCTATAATACAGGGAGAACTGTTGTGCTAATAAGGTGTTTTTATGAACTGCTAAAATGTTTATTATTTAAACCAATGTGATTAGTTCCATTGTCATTTAAAATACGTGCCAGACCCATGGCTGTGTTGGAGGCTTTTATGTATACTTAGAACCTTACTCAGAGCCTTTGAGTTCTTGGCAGGAGTGAGCTCACATAAAAGACCTGGACTTTATATTCAGGTTTTATTTCATTCTTTGAAACATTTTTTCACAGTTTGAAACATAAATTATAACAACATTTCACTGGTCAATCCCTATGATTTAATGTTTTCTTTTTTTAACAACAAAAACCTTAGGCTCTGAAATATAAAAATGGGATAACTTTAAAAGTGCACAAATAAATCCCCCTTTCAAAGAAATGGAAAGCTGTGGAAATAACCTTTTATGAGATTCTTCAGGAGCAATTTAATTTACATCTGAGCGTGCCCATGGGGGCCTCTGCTGGGTGTCCTTTTCTATTTCTTCTTTTACTATGAAGTTCACCATCCCTTACTCCTGACAAGCTGAGCAGTGGAGTTCTGAAGAGCAGGTAATGCAAAAGAGGAAGCACACACTCCCCAGCTACCCACCTCCAAACCTGTTTCCTGCTGATGGGCTTTCTGTGAGAAAGAGGAGAAAGACATAAATAGATTATCCTTGATCCCCTTTTTTCTTGAGTATGCCTCACCCTGTTTCTTCATGGCATGTGCAAAAACTGTCCTGGCACAGAGCCTGGTTCCTCTACTGTCTGGGAAAGGGGCACAGGTGTCCGTGTTTGCATGGGTGTGTACAAAGGTGATCTGAGGGTGAGTTCCTGCTACATACCAGGGGCTAGAGCTACATGTCCATTGTGTAGACCAGCTACTCTATTGTCTTTTGAATCAAATATGGTAGAGCCTTTGGAGTCCTTCACTAGATTACTACCAGTTGCTGTCTGAATACTCCAAAGGACCCCTTCCTGTAGCTCTGGATTCATTATTTAGGGAAAGTTCTAATCTAATGGATTTCTTCAGGCAACTTAACCTGCTGCACAGGAGGAGAAAAGATGGACATTGAGCATCTGAAAGGAAGGAGAAGAAAAGGAATGTTCTAGCACTTCTTCACTTTTGCATGCATGAATTTGCAACTGAGGAGCTAACACCTCAGCCTCCATCATAATGGGGTCGTAACTTTGGTCTGCAACCATGAATATTGGAGAGAGAAATACAGTGGAAAATAAATTCATGCCTGTCTTTTTATTTTTTCTCTGTACTAGGAATTGAATTCAGGGCCTCACATATGCTAAGCAAGCAATCTACCACTGAGTTACATTCCCAGCCCTTTTTATTTTTTATTTTGAGACAGGGACTTGCTAAGTTGCTGAGGCTGGCCTCAAATTTGAGATCCTCTTGCCTGAAACTCCCAAACAGCTGGGATTACTAGGCATGTACTACCATGCCCAACTCATGCCTGATTTTGGAGCTTGCCAAATGGAAGTGGGGATGGAAAATTTTTTCAGGAAAACATCACCAAAAACTGGCGAGATTAAGGATGAAGGCCAGCTATGTTCCAACCCCCAAGATCAGCTGGAACCCCGGTACTTCAAAGCATTTCAATTTCTAATACACAGTATAGCATTTTCCAGTAGAGCTTTCCAGATCCTTGAAGGATTCTCATGCTTTGCTTAAACTGCTTAGAGTGTCCTAGGTACTCTGTGGGCTTCTTTTGATATCTGAACTATGAGGTAGGTAGGGGCCAAGTGTTCCTCAGCCCAAGTAGGAAAAGAGAACAAGGGTTTGACTGGAGACTTGACTGGAGACATGAAGTGTTTGTGACTGAAAGTGACAGATCTGAAGCCTGAGGATCACTGCTTTCCCAGTTATGCTACCCATGATGCAGGTTCGACTTTCATGCAGATGGCATTACCTAGCTTGCCAAGAAGTCCAAGGCTGCCCATAGTGAAAATGAGCCTTATTTTCTCTCACACTGACCTAATTGGACCATGAGAGAGAAAACCCAATTCATTTTGGAATGTCAGAGGAAGAGAAAAAATATTCTCTCTGTTTCCTGTATCCAAAGCTGGTCCCTCAGAAGTGCATCGAGCTCCTCTCCTTAAGGCTCTAAGCCACAGGGCTTCACCTCTGAGCAGCTCAGTGCAGCATAATAGCACCCCCTCAGACTCTTTTTACCTCTGTCTCTGAGGCGGCAGAATGTCTGAAAGCCTCAGATTTTCTCACAATAGCTCTCAAAGCAGTGCTTATGGTGTACAAAATAGGAGGTTGGTGGGTGCAGCAGTTTCCAGAGCAGACATAAACACAAAGGCACAGAAAGCACGTTCCAATGCTGGCTGCACGTCAGCCAATCTGGAGATACTCTGACCCCTAACACAGGGATTCCTCCAATAGATCATGCCTGGGGCCAGAGTGAGCACTGTAAGCTGGTCAGTGCCTGCTCCTTGTCATTGGTTATGGGTCAGCAAGGCCCTGAAGCTGCAAGCAAGCAAAGTTCCTGGCTCAAAGCCTTAGTCACTCTTCTTGGAGTCCAAGGACTGAATCTGTCCAAGCTGTAAACTTCAACTTCATGCAATCTGTTGTGTTACTTTCTGGTTGCCCCATCAGGAATGGGTTGCATGGCAGGAACACAGAAGACTGTAGAGTGGATTGCATGATGTATTTGTTCCTTTGTTTAGAAAACAATGTTTTCCTCTTGAGGTAGAAGAAATGTAACTAGGCCCAGCCTTGACTAGCATTCAACATCTTGTAGCTCAATCTCCTCAGTTGCGCTTTCTGCAAAGCAAAAGACATGTCAAAGAATTTAAATCAACCACACAGTGGTTTCCTGGTATGAACAAGATAACGCATGTCACCTGTGGTCTCAAAAACAGGAATGAATTATCAAAAGGCCCAGAATGTTACCTTTAAGTTTATGTCTTCTCTTCCTCTGGAATTTATATGAACACTTGTTACAAACCCACATGAGGCTGATTAACACTGCGGCCACAGCAGCTAGTAAAGCAAGGAACACGGCGACAAAGTGGAGGTCTTCATACAGGATCTCTAGGGATGTAGAGAGGGGGAGGGGACAATAGGTCCCTTTTAATATTGTGAAGTCAACCACCCACATTCACGTTCAGAGATGACCCAGACTCCTGTGGCTGTCTTACCAGACACATGCAGGACAATGGTGCCAAACTGGCTGCTCCCCAGGCGCTCTGTCACGGTGATGATGTAGTAGCCTGAATCCCTTACTCCCACACTGAAGAGTTGGATGGAGCCATTGTCAAAGGTGCAGACTCGGTCCTTGTGGCTTTGGGAGATGTTGGCCTGAGTCCCTGGTTTCCATTCCACAATCTTTTGCACACCCCAGTTGGATGTGTACTTCCATTCGATGGTGGGCACCCCATGGCAGGAGTAGTCAACTGAGAGCAGGATGTCTTCTTCGACTGTGGCATTGATGGTGGACTGGGGAATGTACAGCGACACACCCTGACCTGCAGGATGGAGTGCTAGATGTTAGGCATGCTTACATGAACTTCTACTTAAGTCAACTTACTGAACCCATTAATTGATTTCACATGTTGATGCTATAAGGATGGACAAGATGCAAGTCTCCCTGTGTCTAACTTACACTATATATGGGAGACACAAACAAATGAGGTAATTTTAGATAATGACAAGTGCTTTAAAGATAATAAACAAGGGTTGGGGAGATAGCTCAGTCGGTAGAGTGCTTGCCTTGCATGCACAAGGCCCTGGGTTCGATCCCCAGCACCGCAAAAAAAAAAAAAAAAAAAAGATAATAAACAATGCCAGGAGCAGTGATGCACATCTAATCCCAGCAACTGGGGATGCTGAGGCAGGAGGATCACAAGTTTGAGGCTAGTCTGGGCAACTTAGTGAGACCCTGTATCAAAATAAAAAAATAAAAGAGCTGGGGATGTAGCTCAGTGGTAAAGCAGCTCTGGGTTCAATCCCCAGTACCTCAATAATAATAATAATAAAAAAGGCTAATAGTGACTAGTGGAGGTGATAGGCAGTATTAGATGGTAAGGGAAGACCTTGCTGAAGGAATGATTTTGGAAGTGAGACCTAAAGAACAAGGAAGAGGAGAAGGAGGCAGCTCTTCAAAGACACAGAGGAAGAGATTTCAGGCACAGGGAACAAGAAATACATAAGAATGAACATGGGTGAGTTTGAGAGTCAGAAAGATAGTCAGAGTGCCAAATAGCAGTGAGTACTGGGGAAGCTTTAGGAAATGAGATCAGAGTGCTGGGCAGGAGCCAAGTCATGAGGTCAGGTACTCAAGGGCGATGGGAAGGTACAGGGGGGCTTAGGAAGAAGGATGATGCTTCCCATGAAGCTGAGAATATCTGCCATGGAGAACATACTGGGATTGGGTGGCAAGAGGAGCAGTCAGGTGGCTCCTTATCTAAGGAGATAAGAGACAGTGGTGGCAGTCTTGGAGGTTGGTAAAGAGCCATCTGATTTAGGACTTGCATTTGGAAGTGGGGAATGCTTACCAACTGGATGTGAATGTGGGCGGGGGTGAGACAAGGAGGCAAGCATAGTATGTGTATGAAGTGTAGTGCCACTGGCTGAGGGGTTGTGTGTGTGCATGCACGCACGTGTGTTAGTACAAATACTAAGCAAGTACCATGTACCAGGGCCTCTGTCAACTGCTTTACAATTATCATCTCCCTGAGGCCTCACTCAATCCGTTGTAATTCCACCAAAGATTACCTCATATTGGACAATGCCAAAAGATGTGTTTTGTGCAGGGGCTGCTGACTCCAAAATTCACACATTTAACCCCTATGCTCAAATCAAAGGTCATCGGTTGGCAGTGGAGGGAACAGAATGTGACAAATGTTTCTCACACACGGGGAGGAGTGGTCAGGGTTGACTCCAGCCTAGAGAGTGAACAGGGCGGGATACAAGTTTGGAGCCCAATTCTTGGTTTCCACTTCCTCTTCCTGTTTAGCTCCCTCATTCTCTGGGTTCCCAGCTGCCCAGGGTACCCTGCTGCATGGCTGCAGGTAACCGTACCTGTCACTTCTCCAGGGCTTTCTCATTGTCCTCTCCCATCTACAGCATATCCCATTTGTATCCCTCTCCTAAGGCCTGTCTGGGTAACTAAAGTAATCCAATAAATTCCATGCTGAAAATTGGGGATAATGGCTTTCAAGAGTTATAGCTGCTAAGTAACAGAAACATATTTTCTCCCTGTAATATTTTAATATAATAAAGAAATATTTGATCTGTGTCCCTGGTTCCTGTCACATAGCCCCTAAACCTCCAGGAATCTCTGGAGTGATAAGTATCTTTTTTATGCTAATGACATGACTGGGGCTAGGATCCCTTTGATAGCTTCAAGATGGGTGCTGGTCACCAGAAAGACCAAGGTTGGGACTTTCAGATCCCCCACCCTCCATTCTGCCAGAGGGAAGAGTGATGCAAGTCAAGTTGATCACCTGTGGTCAATGATGTAAGCAATCATGCCTACCTAAGAAAGCTTCATAAAATCCCAAAGGACAGAAGTCAGGGAACTTTTGGACAGCTGAACACATGGAGGTGTCTGGAGGGTGGCATGACCTGAGAAGACACAGAGGCTCTGGGCTCTGTCCACATACCTTGCCCTGTATGACACTTCATCTATATTCTTTGTAATATTCTTTATAATCAATGGGTAAATGTTAATTGAGTATTTCTCTGAGTTCTGTGAGCTACTCTAGCAAATCAAATCTTGAACCCAAAGAAGGGGGAATGTGGAAACCTCTGATTTATAGCCGTTAGGTCAGAAGCACAGGTCACAACCTGGGGCTTCCAATTGGCATCTGAAATGGGTGGCAGTCTTGGGAACTGAGCCCTTAGCCTGTGGGATCTGACGCTACTTTCGGGTAGATAGTGTCACAACTGAATTGGAGAACACTCTGTTGATATATGCTGGAATATCTTGTATCAGAATTATTGTGTTACATGTGAGAGTTGGAAAATATTTGCTTGTTCGAATTTCTTCAATTCAAACAAATTTGTGTTATTAAAAAAACGTTAGAGTTGGGGGTGTAGCTCAGTGGAAGAGAGCTTGCCTAGTACATGCAAGGCCCTGGGTTCAACCCCCACTACTGAAAAAAAATTAAATGTCGAAAGGCAAGTGCAATTAGCATGTCTCTCCTAGATTCACCAACCGTTAACAGTTTCCACATTTTTTTCTCTCTTTATTGAAAACAATTTCTCAAACAATTTTATTTTGCTGAAACATTTGAAAGCTGCAGATATCCTGACACTTCACCTAAGAACAAGTCATTCTCCTACATAAGCACCTTATCTGATCCCAAAATTTAACTTTGTATAATACTATTTGCTAACATATGGTGTATTTTCAAATTCCTTCAAAATGACCTTTCAAACTGCCTTTTGTTTTTATACAGAATCTGATCAGAGACTGTTTACTGCATTTAGTTTCCTTTAATCTAGTAAGATTTTTCTGTCTTTTGGAGAGAAGAGCCAAAGAGCAAAGAGGAAATTCATAATATTAAAATTTTAGAATCCTACACCAAATTTGTTTAGAACAAAGGTAAAAATATTGAAAAAGTGATTTTTTTGTGGCACCACTTCAGGAGAATACTCATGTGAGTTTATCCCATGATTGAGTTAGATCACTTGGGTGGTGTCTGGCACACCTCTCCTTAGCGATGGCACCTTTTCTCTTTAAATTGTAAGTCATCAGTAAGGTACTACTTAGGGACCATGTGACTACACTGTCACCCAACAACAGTGTATACGTATGTAGATCTTAGCATCTATATATATATCATAGACGGCTGTAAAATGGTGAACTTTTAATACTATCATTCTAAATGTATTGGTGGCTGGCATTCCTCTGTAAAGAAGAGCTATTTCTCTGTGTATCTGATCACCCCCTTTTTTTCTTAGTGTCCTAATAAACTTAGATTTTTAAAAAATTAAGATGTTATACTCTATTATCATCATTATAGCTTTTCCTTTTGAGTTATCTGACATTTGGCCAGTGAGAGCTCCTCAAGTCATTTCAATGTTCTTTGAAATGTTCTCAGTGGCTTGTAAGTATTTTCTTGAACTGAATACATTTTTAACAATATCTTAAAGTCAAAGAATGAGAAACTTGGGAAATTCTGTCCTGGGGGCAGGGAAGTGAGGAAGTCATTTTGCACAGGTGGTCCTTCTGTATTTCATGCTCATAACACTTGGCCAAGGTGGCACTGGTTCACCCTGGACTGACCACCTTTGGGGATAGAAACCTAGCCTGGTCTGAACATATAGGAGCTCATTAAAAGGATCTCAGACTCTCCAAGATGGAAGGCATCTTACTGGCCAGCCTCCCTCTCAGAGTGGGAATTTAAAGAGTTCAGTGTCCACTCTTGGGCAGGTCTCTTCCTTGAAATGACAGAGTACTCTCTACTTACAAGGTAACCTTTATCCAGATTAGGGAAACTTGATTTAGAAAGGTCCCTTTTATTTCTACCTGAAATCTACCCACTTTGCAGCCACACAGACTACAGAAGTTCTCTCTCAGTATATGGCGCTCTTTAGACACCTCAGGACCATTCACAAGACTACTGGAAACACTCCCTTGCATTCAGGCCCTCACTGTGTGACACAGTTATTCTTTAACACAGAATAAAGTGCAGAGTTTAAGGATCCTGGAATAGAGAAGGAAACAGAGGTCAAATTCTAGGTTAGCCTTGGGAGGGCAATAGTCGTGTTTTCTTCATTCCTGTATTCCCTGTATCCGGCACAATGCCTGGCATGTAGTAGCTTTTGATCAACATTTGTCAAGTAAACAGATAAGTGAATGATCAAATATTTATGGAAAGAGGAAGCATCAATTGTTTGCTGATAGGAATAGTGCTACTTGGGTGCTTTGAAAAATTAGATACAACTAAAAACTAATACACATAAGAGAAGTATAATTTAAGGTTTTATGTACCGATCATCATGTACTTTATAATCAGTATCTCTTATTTTTTACAAAAGAGTTTAGCAATATGCCCATATAGCTATAAGTGGCAAAGATGGGATTTCAAGCAGTTCTACCTAATTCCAAACCCTGTATTCTACCTTGTGACTATCTATCTAGATATCTATTTATTTTCTACGTATCTATCATCTATCTAATCTATTTTCATGTTTATCTATGTTCCTGATTTCTCTGGCCTCACATGTAAGTAGTTAGAGTAGTGATTTCTGTAAGAGTTGGAGAACTACATTTAGAACTAGTAACAAATTTGTATCATATTCTCTGTGTGTTTCATGTAGTCTGTATACCATGTTGGCCAAGATTACTGACAAACTAGTTTCTTAAGACACTAACTAACTTTTTTTTTTTTTTTTTCCAGTACTGGGGACAGAACCCAGAGGTTTTCTACTACTGAGCCATATCCCCAGGCCTTTTTTAATTTTTATTTTGAGACAGGGCCTTACTAAGTTGCTTAGGGCCTCCCTAAATTGCTCAGACAGGCCTTAAACTTGCGATCCTCCTTCCTTAACCTTCTGAGCCTCTGGGATTATAGGCATACCCCACTGCATCCAGCTTCTTCCAGCCTACTTAATAGGCTTAAGAATCTTCATTTTGAGTCTTTCAGTTACTTTGGCCCAACAAATGGCAAAATTCAAAAACAAGCAAACATAATAACCCCAAGTATCTCAGCTGGTGATAAAGCTGGAAATTACCCAACTGGCTCTCTCTGGTTTCTGTATTTTCTCTTAACCAGAGAATTTTACATTTTTTTCAAATTTTAAAATGGGGTTGAGGCTCAGAGGTAGAGCACTTGCCTAGCATGTGTGAAGCATTGGGTTCGATCGTCAGCATGACATATAAATAAATAAAAATAAAGCTCCATGAACAACTAAAAAATTTTTTAAAAAATATTTAATTGACAAATGAAGGTTGTATATATTCAAGGCATATAAGGTAATGATTTATCTATATGTTGTGTAATGATTATTAATACATTTATCACTACCCATGCTGAACGTTGCATCCCCAGAACTTGTGCATCTCTAAATTTGGACACTGTGATCAAGATCTCTTCATTCTCCTCAGGCCCAGGTTCTGGAAGCCACTATTCTACTCTGTTTCTGTGGGTTTCTTTCTTTCGTGTTTTGGTTAGATTCAACATGAGATTGATCATACAGTATTTGTCTTTTTGTGTCTGGCTTATTTCACTTAGTGCAGTGTCCTCCAGGTTCATCATGTTGTCTCAAATGGCAGGTTTTGGTTATTTTTATAGCTGAATAATATATGTATATATGTGTGCATGTGTATATATGTGTGTGTGTGTGTGTGTGTGTGTGTGTGTATTTCCCACAATTTCTTTAGCCATTTATATGTCAATGGATGTTTGGGTAGTTTCCAGGTCTTGGTTATTTTTAATAGTGCTGTAATGAACATGGGAATATAGATGTCTCTTTAACATACTGAGTTCATATGCTTTGGTTATTTACACAGAAGTAGAGTTATTAGATCATATGGTGGTCATATTTTAACTTTTTTTTAGGAACTTCATTAGAGTTTTCCATAATGGCTGTACTAATTTACCTTGTCTCCAACAGTGAGCAAGGAACCCTATCCCCAGTGTGTAAGGGTAAAAGGGATCTGTTTTTCACCACACCCTTGCCAACATTTGTTATCGTCATCTTTTTGATAATAGTTACTATACAGTAGGACACAATATCTCACTGTGATTTTGTTTTGCATTTTTCTTATAACTAATGATACTGAGTGTCTTTTCATGTATCTGTTGGCATTTGTATATCTTCTTTTGAAAAATGATTGTTCAGTTCCTTTCCCAATTTTTAAATTGAATTATTTGTTTTATTTAAATTATCAAATTGTAAGGGTTCCTTGTATATTTCGTATACTAACCCCTTGCCAAGTCTGTAAATATTTTCTTGAATTCTGTAGGTTCCCCTTTCATTTTGTTGTTTTCTTTGCTGTGCAGAATGTTTTAGTTTTGTGTTGTTCCATTTATTTAATTTTGTTTTTGTTAATTGTGCTTTTTTATTAAATTTATTTTTATTGTAAACAAATGGGATACATGTTGTTTCTGTTTGTACATGGAGTAACAGCATACCATTTGCATAATCATACATTTGCATAGGGTAATGATGTTTGATTCATTCTATTATTTTTTCCTTCCCTCCACCCCTCCCACCCCTCTTTTCCCTCTATACAGTCCCTCCTTCCTCCACTCTTGCCCCCCTCCCAGCCCCCATTATGTGTCATCATCTGCTTATCAGCGAGATCATTCATCTTTTGGTTTTTTGAGATTGGCTTATCTCACTTAGCAAGATATTCTCCAATTTCATTCATTTGCCTGCAAATGCCATAATTTTATTATTCTTTATAGCTGAGTAATATTCCATTGTACATATATACACCACAGTTTCTTTATCCATTCATCAATTGAAGGACATCTAGGTTGGTTCCACAATCGGGCTATTGTGAATTGAGCAGCTATGCCAAAAAGTCATTACCAATACAAGGTCAAAGAGCTTTTCCCTGTGTTTTCCTCTAGAAGTTTAATAGTTTCAGGTCTTATATTTAAGATTTTAATCTATTTTTGTGAATGATGTAAGATAAGGGCTCATTTTCATTCTTTTGCATGTAGAGCTACAGTTTTTCAAACAGCATTTATGAGGAGACTATCATTTTCCCATCATGTGATCATGGTGTCGTTGTCATATATTAGTTGAACATATATGTGTGGATTTGTTTCTGAGTTCTCTGTTATGTTCCATTTGTCTGTGTGTCTGTTTTGATGCTGGTACCATACTGTTTTGACTACTATATCTTTGTAGTTTGTCTTGAAATCAGGGATGTGATACCTTTAGTTTTACCTTCTTCCTTCAGATTGCATTTGCTATTCAGGGTCTTATGGTTCCATATGAAGACCAATGATACAGAACAGAAGACACAGAGACAAACCCACATAAATATGGTTATCTCATACTAGACAAAGGTGCCAAAAACATTCACTAGAGAGAAGATAGATTATTCAACAAATGGTGCTTGAAAAAATGGAAAGCCACATGTAACAAAATGAAATTAAACCTTTATCTCTCACTCTGCACAAAACTCAACTCAAAGTGGATCAAAGACTTAGGCACTAGAGCAGAGACCCTGTGCCTAATAGAAGAAAAAGCAGGCCCAAATCTTCATCATGATGGTCTAGGATCTGACTTCCTTAACAAGACTCCTAAAGCACAAAATTTAAAATCAAGAATCAATAAATGAGATGGATTCAAACTAAAAAGCTTCTTCTCAGCATAAGAAACAATCAATAATGTGAAGAGAGAGCCTACAGAATGGGAGAAAATCTTTACCACATGTACCTCAGATAGAGTATTAATCTCCAGGATATATAAAGAAATCAAAAAACTCAACACCAAAAAAACAAATAACTCAATCAATAAATGGGCTAAGGAACTGAACAGACACTTCACAGAAGATATACAATCAATTAACAAATAAATAAAAAGTTGTTCAAAATCTCTAGCAATTAGAGAAATGCAAATAAAACTACTCTAAGATTTCATCTCACTCCAATAAGAATGTCAATTATCAAGAATACAAGCAACAATAAATGTTGGCAAGGATGTGGGAAAAAAGGTACACTCATACATTGTTGGTGGGAATGCAAAATGGTGCAACCATTATGGAAAGCAGTATGGAGATTTCTCAGAAAACTTGGAATGCATCCACTATTTGACTCAGTTATCCCACTCCTCAGTTTATACCCAAAGGACTTAAAATTGACATACTACAGTGACACAGCCACATCTATGTTTATAGCAGATCAACTCACAATAGCTAAACTATGGAACCAACCTAGGTGCCCTTCAACAGATGAATGGATAAAGAAAATGTGGCATGTATATATATATATATAGTAGAATACTACTCAGCTTTAAAGAAGAATGAAATTATGGCATTTGCTGGTAAGTGGATGGAGTTAGAAAATATCATGCTAAGTGCAATAAGCCAAACAAACAAACAAACAAAAAAACCAAAGGCTGAATGCTTTTTCTTGTATGTGAATGCTAATTCACAATAAGGGGTGGGGGATAGGGAAGATTAGAGTTGCTTTATATTAGGTAGAGGGGAGTGAAGGGATGGGAAGGGGTATGGGTGTAGGAAGGATAGTAGAGTGTAACAGATATTATTACCTCATGTACATATATGACTGTATGACTGATGTGATCCTACAATATGTACAGTCAGAGGAATGAGAAATTATACTCCATTTATGTATGATCTATCAAAATATATAATTGCATTCTACTGTCATATACAACTAATTAGAGCAAATTAAAAAAAATAATAAAAATAAAAAGTATGTGTTTGTGTATGTGTTGCTAGGGATTGAATCCAGGACCTTATATATGCTAGGCAAGTGCTGTGCCACTAAGCTGCACCTTTGGTCCTGAGTTTTCAATTTCTGTGGAGAATGCCATTGGAATTTTGAAAGTGACTACATTGAATCTGTAGATTGCTTTGGGTAGTATGAACATTTAAAAAATTCTTCTAATGCATGAATATGGGATTTCCTTTCATTTATCTGTCTTCTTCAATCTTTTATTAATGTCTTATTGTTCACAATGTATAGAATATTCACCTCCTTAGTTCCTAAGTATTTTTATGCTATTGTAAATGGATGGTTTCCATTTCTTCTGCAGATAGTTCATTGTTAGCATACAGAAATGTAACTGATTTTTGCATGATTTTGAATCCTGCAACTTTACTGAATTTGTTTATAGTTTTAACAATTGTTTGGTGGACTTTTGTTTGGGTTTTCTATATTTTAGATTGTATCATCTGCAAACAGAAAAATCAACTTCTTCCTTTCTGACTTAGATGCCTTTTATTTCTTTGCCTTATCTAATTGTTCTGTCTGGGACATTGAAGCATTATTTTGAACAGAAAATAATTTCATTACGTAGACATTTGTGGCTATAAAAGTCTTTCTTAGAAATGTTCTTTGCTACATCCCATAGATTTTAGTACATTTTTGTTGTTTCAAGATGTTTTCTATTTCTCTTTTGATTTTTTTCTTTGATCCATTGGTTGATCAGGAGTATGTTGTGTAATTTCCTCACATTTGAGAATTTCCAGCTTTCCTCCTGTTATTACTTCCTACTTTTATATCATTATGGTCAGAAAAGATACTTAATAGGATTTAAATCTTCTTGAATTGTTAAGAGAAGGTAGGGGGAACCCCAATGAGAGAAACTTACCAGATATTTAACTAGGTTTTAGTTAAGAGTTCCTTCTCCAGTCAATCTTCCACATATACTTAGGAATAAGTGTTTAAAACAAGGATAGAAAATTAACAGTTCCAAGGGGTTTAAGCAAACTGTTTGTTAAATGTTTAAAAAGTTTAATTAATGAGTAACTACTCATGAACTTCAAGTTAAAATCAACCCAGAATAAGTCCAGAGAAACCTAGTGGCTAGACCAATAGTTAGACTTGGTTTAAATGTCCTGCTCAAAGAGGTTAGTTCAATATATCAGATTTTACTTATAAAGTAGATACTAGGCAGCCATTAGTAAGAATGGGCTTTGGGGCTACAGATATATATAGCTCAATGGTAGAGCACATGCTTGGCATGTGCAAAGCCCTGGATTCATTCCTTAGCATAAAAAACAAATAAATAAATAAGCCAGGCACAATGGTCCACATTGGTAATCCCAGTGACTTGGGAGGCTAAGGCAGGAGGATCACAAGTTCAAGGACAGCCTGGGCAACTTAGTGAGACCCTGTCTCAAAATAAAAAATGAAAATGGCTGGGGATGTAGCTCAGTGGTGAGCTTTGTATGGACAAAGAAAGATGTCTGTGATGGTGCCAAGTTAAAAAATAAATTTATAGGGGCTGGGGAGATAGCTCAGTCGGTAGAGTGCTTGCCTTGTAAGCACAAGGCCCTGGGTTCAATCCCCAGCACCCAAAAAAAAAAAAAAAAAAAAATTTATAAAATAGAATTTTACACATTTACATTTGTGTGAATGTGTGCTAATTTGTACATTTTATACGTTGAAAAATGTTGGAATAAAATGTGCTAAACTAATTAACAGTGATTACTCCTTAGAGACTGGATGGTAAGAAAATTTTATTCTCCAAGTCTATCTTTACATAATTTAAGATTATTTATTCAATTTAAATTAAAAATTCAATGTATTTTAAAAATATTTTTGTTTTCCTGATTAGATCAAGCAATCTGACCAGTGAAGTCTAAAGACAAATTTAAAGTTTAAAAGTTTGCCTTAACTTCTTCTCTTGAATTCTATGAGAAAATCAAGGAGAAACTAAATTTATAGCTGTCTCCCAGATAGATGGTATTGCCTCCATTAGAAAACAAGTCACAGAAGTGATGATTTCAGCAGGACAGAAGTTACTGGATCCTGAACTAAAGAGCTTCCTAAAAGCTTCAACCCTTGGAGCTGGTCAGATCCTCTGATAACTAAAAGCTACGGAGAGAAAGTACTAGGAAGCTAAAGTCATCTACTGAACAATGAGCTGGAATAGAACATGTGAAATGGTTACTTATTCCTTTTCTTACTAATAAATCACATAGGTTGTACTTTTTAGTCTTAAATATCAATTATTTAAAAAGGGGGATATATTTCCTGAAATAATAACAAAGGTCAATACTGTTCAGATAACAATTTAGTGAACAAGAATATCAGCTAATAATGAGACATATATTACCAACATGGTCCTTGAGTTTAAGTCATGGAGATACACTGTGTAGTCAACTTTCTGTTACTGTAACAAATACCTGAGATAGGTTAACTTAAAATGAGGAAAGGTTTATTTTGGCTCATGGTTTTGGAGGTTTTAGTTCATGACTGATTGGCCCCATTGCTTTGGGTCTTACAGTGAAGCAGCACATCTAGGAAAGAATACATGGTAAGTAATATAAACTGCTCGCCTCATTGTGGCTTAGAAGCAATGAGAGACCAGTGTCCCAGAGTCCCCTTCAAGAGTACACCACAATATGATGGGAAGACTTCCAATGAAACTCCACCTCTTAAAGTTCTACCACCTTCTGGAGGCATCTCAAGCTAGAGTCCAAGTCTTTAACACATATGCCTTTGGTGGACACTTAACCAAATCATAGCATACACATTAATTAGGATAACTCATTTTCACCTCACTGATCTGAAACATCACTTATCCAGCAAATGTGATCATCAGATGCAGCTGATAACTAGGAAATGAGCATTATTGTCATTGTCTTCTGCATTAAGCCTTTAAGCAGCAGAGAAGTCACAAAGCCTAGGGTTCAGAGTCCTAACTGGGAAAACTGTTGAGTGAGATGGCGGCATGATGGATCACATTACCAAAGTGTTGTTTCAAGTGGGAGTGAGGTGCAGTTGAGACCCCTGGTGTGGGCAGGACATACCTAGGCTCTACACTGGGAACTCCTCTCAGGGAGACCTGGAGAAAGTGCCTTCACTTATAAGAACCTCAGATCTCCCAAGAGGACAGGTGATGTGACATGTGTAAGGCCCAACCACAGGCCAGACCCTGAGCAAGCACACAGCACTTGGGGTCACTCAGGGCCATCTGTTAAAACTTTGTCCCCAGCCTTTCATGCCTCCAGGAGGTGGTGGAGCCTCTCTGGAAGTCTTCCCATCATATTGTGTTGTGCCAGAAGTGACAGCTCCATCTCACTTGTCTCACCTGCCATGGTGACCAACTGTCTCTGCCCAGTACTAAGGGATTTCCCAGGATGCAGCAGTTTCAGTGCTGAAATCAGAACAGTCCTGGATAAATCAGGCTAGTTGGTCACCCTGAGACTCAACCAAGAAATATTGAAGAGCAGAGAGAAAACACTAAGATATAGGACTTCTGATTTCTGAGGCCCCCAGGGCTATCTGTGGGGGATATGCAGTTAGCCAGCTTTAGGGAAGGTGACGGATGGAAAGTCAGTCTGCCTGGCTCCCTAACACACACTCCCACCTGAGTGGGAACCTCTGCCAATCCCTGAGCCTAATGTGTCCTCCCCAGGGTTTCTCAATGCAGGGTGCTGGCTCACTGGGTGCTGGCTTGGTGAAGAGGATATTATCTCCATTTTAGTGGTTAGCAAACTGAAGTCTTCTGATGCTAGGTTATTTGCCCAATATCACAGTAAGTTGCTGACAGAGATTCAAACCCTGGGAATTTAATTCTCTAATGAGCCAGGAAGTTATGCAGGAGTAGGGAAAAAGGGGAGAACACTTTTAAGTTGAGGGGTAAGGAGTAATAATTCTTTTTAATCTCAGGAAAGAAGGACAATTCCAGCTGAGAACAGAGAACCCACCCAGGGAGGCCCAGGGATCTAAGGGTGCTTCAGGTTTAGGACTTGATAAACAAAAAAGTACAGGGTGACAATTGTAAGAGGACTATGACAGAGTGGGGGACAGAGCAGAAGGTTGGGGGCTTCCAGAAAGAATTAACCACCAGGCCGTGAGTACCCAGGAAAGTGATCAAATGGAGCCTTGGAGGATCTGAACTGGGCTTCCAGAAGAACAGTCGGGCAGAGTTCACTGTCTTATCATTTACGCATATTACCTGCACTGCCCTGTAAAACAAAGATGTCACTCGGCCTTCCCGACCAACTTCTGAAGGACAAAAGGAAGTGCTTTGAGATTTCTGCAGGAAGAACTGGCATTCTATGCATCTCGAAATATGCAGCACCCAGCACAGGGCCTGACATTTCGTAGGTTCTCAAACATCCTCCTAAAAGTGAACAAATGACGACACACAAGCCCTGCCTGTCAAACTGTTGCCAATTTGAAGAGACCAGAAAGAGGGGATCTGGGTTGAGTTGAGGAGCACTGCCTCTGGGCTGAGGGAGGAGCTCTCAGGACTTCTTTCCTAGCCCTAAGTCTGTTAGGAGGAGGATCGGCACAGTGCTAAGGCCCTGGCCAGTTTGTGCCATTCTTGAATCAGGCCCATCTGGAATCTGGAAAGCACAGCTTTGTGTAGGAGGACTGCATATCACACCCAAATAATAATTTTCCCCTTTAGCTTCAAGAACAGCATTGATGACTGACATATGCACACTGATAATAGGGAGCCTAACCCTCCCGTTAAGGTGATGGATTTCCCCTTTCAGTGCCTGATTACTCAGAAACCAAAGATCAGCCCATCCTGGATGGGTTCCCAATGATCTTTCTGTTTGTTTAATGGCCTTGAGAAGTTACCTGGATATCAGCCAAACCCAAACACCCTTAGATAGAGGAAGGTTTAGGTGAAGGTTGCCAGGCTGCTCGCCTTCATCAGGTTTCAGAATTTGTACCCCAACCAGAAAAATCACTCCCAAAGAGCAACAATCACTACTTCCTATCAGTAATACCTATTAAGCACCAGACCAGTATCATAGTCCAATGAAACCAAGGGTGGAAAAGTTGAATGACTTGGCCATTATCAGACTGGCAAAGATGAAGAAGTCTGATAACATTATGTTGTCAGGAGTGTGCAAAAGTTATACTCAAACAGCAGTGTAGTGACTGTAAATGGGTGTGACCTGGATAGTTAAGTAATATATAAAAACATTTCAATTGCATATACCTTCTGACCCAGAAATTTCACTTTTAGGAATCATTCTATAGGTAATATGGGAACACAGATGCAAAGATGGAAACATTGTCATAATCACTTAAATGAAGCATTACCAAAGACCGGAGGCAGTCCATGTATTCATCAGTAAAGGACTAGCTAAAGAAATTGTCTATATTCATACTTTGGAGTCTACAAAGACATTCAAAGAATGAGGTTGATTCATGTATGTTGATGTTAGATGATCCTAAAAATAATGGAAAAAACACAGAGCAGAACAATGTGTAAGGAAAACTTTCACTTGAATAAATTTTCTGTGTATAAACACACACTCACACATACACATACAAAAATATCCATACAAGTATGCAGAAAATCTCTGGAAGATTATTTGAAACACTAGGAGCTGCTGTTGCCTTTGGGGAGGAGACTGGATGTCTGGTGTAGAAGGAAACTTTACATTCTACTCTCTGCCCTTGTGAATGGTTAGAATATTTTAGGAAGTCTGTGAATTACCTAACAAATAAAAACACTGTGATCTTAAAAAAAAAGGACATACCAAGATTGTGGGCCTTAGACTTTTCACATTTGAAAATGTTATTGCATTTGACAAAGTATCTCATAAGCACTGACATCTATACTTGACAGTTGACAAAATCATCATCTTCAGCATCATCTTAATTTTAAGATAAATTAAATGCATGCAAAGTTGTGAGGAAACGCCTTGACTCTCTCAGGAAGGACACAGAAGGAATTGGAAACACTGTTGGCTCCAGGGGGTAAGGAGAAAAGTTAGGGGTAAGGGGAAGACCTAGGCAGCTGGGGGTCAAGACTTTGAAGGATATATATTTTGAATTTTGGACTGTGTGCAAATACTACATATTTAAACAAACAAAATTAAAAACAATCAAATTAAAGTTAAAGCAATAAGCGGGAGGGAGTTATCCACAACCTCAGTGAAAGGTGTTCCCAGTCTGACATCTCCACAAGTCACCATCATGACAACCTCATCCTTCCTCACCCCACATTGTCACTGGGTCCTATCCCTTCTTACCTCCAAAATGTAACTTGAACCTGACTTGTGCATGCTCTTCCTTCTCCTATCAGGTCCAAGCCTTCCCCTCCTGTGGTACAATGGTCTCCTGATTTGCCTCACTGTACTACTCACTCTCCTCTGACCTATTTTCTGCATGGCATTCTCTGTGGTGTTTTCAATACAGCGGTTGTATCATGTCACTCTCCTGCTTTAACCCATTGTTTGGATGCTCTAGGAATAAGTTAAAATACCTTCAGTGGCTTGGCTGGACAAGTGAAGTCTGGACCTGCCTTCCTGGCAGGCCTGTCCTCCGCATACCCTCATACTCTGGGCTCCCAGCACACTGGACTTCTGCTCTGTGGATTCATCAAGTTCTCTTTACCACTGGGACTGTGCACATACTGTTTCCTTTCCCTGCTCCCTCCCTACTTGCCTATTAATCTTTATTCTCCCTTCAGACCTCAGTCATTACTCTTCTGGGAAGCACATCCCAACCCCTAGGGGGGCCAGATGTCCTCTTATATGTTCTCATGACACCTTTCCTTTATAATACCCATCACAGTTCATACATATACACTTGTGATTATTTAACATCTATCCTAACTTTCAATTGAAGTTCCATGAAAGTAGGAGCTGCCTGTCTGATTCTATGTTGCGGCTCCAGACCTGCAGAGTGCCTGACATATGAATGGCAATTTCTGAGCAGTAACTTCCCGTTATAGGGTTATACCTCCGGTCTGGAGATATGGGATATGAACCAGGACTATGCCAGGCTGAGCACAAGATCAGAGTTAGGACCCCACAGCTGGCTCTGGTGTGATCTGGCTGTTCCAATAACATGTACTCAAGTGCACTGAGCCTGGTTCCTGAATTTCTGGCAGATAGAAGTCATATGTATAAAGAATCCCAAGGAATCCTATCAGGGAAGCAAGAGCTTTGAAGGAAATGTGAAGCAGACATTGATTCAAATACTGACCTGCTCTTTCGTAATATCATGACTTTGGCCAAATTACCCTAAAGTCACTGAGCCTCTATTTCTCATCTGTAAAACAGTAGTGGCCACAGCCGCCTCACAGTTTGGATATGTTAGAAGGAATAAAAGTGAATGCATGAATGGCAAACACCTAGCACAGCATACCCCATTCCCTAGTGAATAAATAATAAGTGGTTAGCAGAGTCATATACCAGTAATGCCTAGAAGAATCCCAGGACTAATCAGAAGAAAATTCATGGTTTATACCTCAAGCTGCTGCAAATAGATAAGGAAATGTAACTTTTAAAATAAAGAAAACAGGCAAATTGCTTCTCTGATTCTTAATTGGGAACTCAACAGAATGGTACCAGGTCTACCCTCCTCCCCCTACACCATCAACACATCTGTTTCAGGGCAACTAGGATGGGGGTAGGAGTTGGGGTATCTGTTGGTTGGAGCAGAGGGTGGCAGAGGAAGACAGATGCCAGTTGGGGAAGCCAGGGGAGCACACAGAGTGAAGCCAGAAGATCCCTAGTGTAGGGATCTACCTTGAATATAAATACCTTGGTTGTAACAGCCATCATGCCACCAGCTGACCTTGGTTGGCATGCATTCAAAACCTTATAGGATAAACAAAGTGGTTAAGAAAATCAGTCAAGCTTTTCATGCTGGTTACTGACCTCCAGATTGTTTCTTAATTTGTTTTTTAACAGATGTTTGGCACATTAATAGCTTTTTCTTTCTCTTCTTTTCAGAAAGCCCAGTTATGTTCTGGTTGACCATGGGCCGTCTTCATCTAGTTTAGCATATAAACCCATTCCTCCTGATATTGACCAAATTATATTGTTATAATGTGTAATATGTGCATGTATAAATATGTAACAACAAGTCCCATTATTAGGTACAGCTATAATGCACTATAAAAAAGGTAGGAAAAAATAATAAACCCATTCCTTCTGCCTCCAGAGTCAGGGATCCTCTTGTCTTGTTGGTGCCCAAGACACACTTCAGTCCATAAGTCCCAATAAATTGCAGTTTTGGATCTGTCTGCCTTCTTTGTATTTCCATACCTTCTACTTTGGGCCGCTGTTTCTTGTATGGTGGGTTTTTTTCTGAAGCATACCAGTTCTGCTTTGGCTGCATAGGCCCAAGTTGGGTGACTTTGCACAAATTTCTTCACCTCTCTGAGCTGCCATTTTCTCATTTGTAATTGGGAATCTTTGTGGGTTAACTGTCAATGACACAACTAAAAAGAAACAAAACCCCCACATGGGTAAGAGATCTTGACAGTCAGGAAAAATTTTGGGGTGGAGGGTTGGGGAATATGGGTTCCTTTCTTTGATTTTTCACCTAAAGAAAGCCCTGATTTTAGGTCATGAGAATTCCATCTAATCTCCTTCCACTCAACAAGCATTTGGGAAGGGGTGGGGTCTGGGACCAACATTTAATAACCACCTATTTCTAATCACACACTCGATTTGGAAGTTCATTATTACTTAATGTGTCTGCCCCACCAGCTCAGTTCCATCTCTTCTCAGAGCCCTTGCCTAGCCTTGGGAAGCCATCTCTCTGGCTCTAGGTGATTAGACCAAGGCAGACCACAGATCTGGGATGACTCAATCAGATTCTTTCTCCGGAGTTTGGATATGAGATGAGAGGTCACTTTAGTTCTGTGATGCCTCTGAAAGAGATGTGATGCCACCACAAGCCACAGTAATTGTGGAGAAAGCTAGTCATGGCCCACAGAGGCACCAAGGCAATAGGAGGTGTGGCCCAGGCATTGCTGGGGACAGGGGGCTGCCAGGGGCCAGAGGGCTTCTGGGATCCTTGTTTAGTCCTGCAGAGAAACTTGGCTTGTCTTCTGTCCTTGGCAGATAAGAATCCTCAACTTCTCTCTGAATTGTTTACCACTTTGCCTTGGTGGTCTTCTGTTCCATACAAATTAACTAGCTTCTCTGAATTGCTTTGTTTCTCGGTAAAGTGGGTGTGTCACAACAGTCACTTCGCATGCTTGTTGTAGTCGGTGACTGACCCACAGTAGACCTTTGCTTTCTCTCTCTGTCTTTCTCAGGTGATTTTTAAAATATATACATGATCAGGGTCCACCAGTGCTAGTTTGAGAAACTGGTGCAACAGAGTGATCAGAGACCCTGATAAGGTCTACATGGGAGTCACACACTACAGGTGAGCACAGAATCCAGGTAGCACATGGAACCACCAAGACCTGCTCTCTACCCAAGATTCCTACCCTTTTTTGTCTGTCTGCTATGTTTTAAACTGTGCCCTAAAAAGATATATTGGCATCCTAAACTGTGCTCAGAATGTGTGTTATTTGGAGATAGGGTCTTTACAGAGGTAATCAAGTTAAAAGGAGGTCATCAGGGTGAGCCCTACACGATGTGACTGGTCCTTCTGAAAAGGGGAATTTGACTGTAAAGATAGACATGTATCAGAAAGAATGCCATGTGAAGACGAAGACAGATAAAGTGACTCTTCTATAAACCAAGAATGTCAAAGATTGCCAGAGGCCACCAGAAGCTAGGGTGGAGGCCTGGGACAGAGTCTTCCTCGCAGTCCTCAGAAGGGAGCCACCCTGCCAACAACTTGATGTCAGGCTTCCTTCAGGACTGTCAGATGAGCTGGGTGTAGCTCAGTGGTGGAGCAGAGCACTAGCAGAGCCCATGTGAAGCCTTGGGTTCCATCCCCAGCACCAAAACAAAACAAAACAGAATACACTGCCCTTCTCTGACCTTTGTTTCCAGGAGTAATGGTCCTCAGGTATTTAGTTTGCCAATTAGAAAGGACTGAATCGCTTACACAAGTTGTTTTCAAACCCTGATTAAATCTTCTGGGGAAGTTTTTAAAAAATACTACCCTGGACTAATGAGTTCAGAGTCTTTGTGGGTGGGAACAAGACCTCTGCTTTTTAAAACTCCTTATGTGATTCCAGGGTGCAACCAAGACTGATAATCACCAGAGGTTTGCAGTTGAACATTTACTGTAACTCCTTCTTGAGGGCACTTTAACAAAGCTAAAGGCCAAAGGAGTGTGTGAGGGAGGAATGTTTCAAAATACTTGAGCCCTTTCAGGGACACATTTGGGGGAAGCAGACTCTTTCTGGTGTCCTTTCATTTTTATTCTATCTGGTTGGTCCTATTTCTAGTGACTTAGGAGGAGGAACAGACAGGCTAAGTACTTCCATTTGCTCCCCCACCCTCTTCAGTTCTGTAATGCAATCGTTCTAAATATGTAGCTGCATCAGAATCATTGAAAGGACTTGTAAAAACAGATCACCGAGGCCCATCCCTGCTTTCTCATGCCGTAGGTCTAAGGTTAGGCCCAAGAGTTTGAATTTCTAAGTTCCTAGATGCTGCTGCTGCTGGTAGTTCCTGGACCACATTTTTAGAATTTTAGAAGTAAGGATTTTGCAAGACCTTAGTAGTAAGTGGGTGCCAGGTGCTTTCAGAATCTGGGAGGCTCAGACTCCTCCTTTCCTTTTCCAAGATTGCTAACACCACTTCTGCATGGCTGGGGATCACCTGTGATGAAGAACAACTCATCCTGGAGAAGGGAAGAATGGGGCAGCAGGTATTGCCAAAATGAGGGCAAATGGGCAAAGAAGGAAAGAAGACAGGTTCTGCTGAGTGGGATTGAGGCATTGTGTGTAATGGATTCTAGAGTCAGACAAACTTGTGTTCAAAATTGTATTCTGCCAGCAATAACTGTGTGACCTAGGGTACGTTTCTTAATTTCTTTTAGTTATAGAACTTCTGCAATAAGGATACCATCATAGTGCTCTGCATAACTGCTGCAGAAGAATAAATTTAAACAGGACAATAAAGAGTCTATCAGTTTCTAATACTTAATGATTGTTCAATAAATTACTATTTGAGAGAATTCTTTGAAGAGTCAAAGAGCTAGTTACTGAGGTGGTGAACTCCCCAACCCCAGGGGTGTGTAAAGAGAAGCTGGAGAGATTGCAGCAGTATACTTGAGACAGGGAGATGGCAGGTCAGGTAGAGGAGGCGGGGTCTTCCTGCTTCAATAATATAAGTATAGAATTGGAATGAGCCTTTGCTATGGTATAAATGTTGGTGTTGAAGCCAGAATTAGGGACAGGCAGTTAGTGTAGAAATAGGGGATCCGGTCAGATAGAGGAAATGGGGCATGAAAGTCATCTGCCTATAGAAGTTGGAGACTGCCCTGAGAGAATGGAATGTCAGGGATCTGCAGAGCCTATTGATAACCAAATTTAGCTGCCCTTGTCAAGGACTACAGGCAAGGAGATGCTAATTAATGCCCCCTGGGCCTTTACCTGCCTGAATCACATTGGCCCTCCCCTTGCCCACCGCTTCACACTTTATGCAAAAAACGGTTCTAATCGAGTAGGCAGAAAGGAAAGAGATAAGGGGGAAAGAACGGGAGAATAAAACCTATAAAAATGACAAGATTTGCTCAATCCGATGGATTCCACCTTTGGGTCCCCTTCTTCCACCCGGGAGAAGTCTGCTTTTACTTTTCTTTAATAAAGCTTCTTACTTTCTACTCTACGTTTGCCTCTGCGTGCTTCTCTGGCGTTATACTTCAGCACCTGAGGAAGCAGGACTCATCACCGGTAAAGGGCAGTATCAGTGTCTCCCAGAATTCGCATACTGGAACCTGATTCCAAGTGTGATAGTAGGAAGAGGTGGGATTTTGGTAAGTGATTTACTCACAAGAATTCCACCAGTGGCATATAAAAGATGCTCAAGCAAGCTCTCCTGTGAGGATGTAGAAGGCCCATCTGTGTGGAACAGGTTCTTACTACATACTGAATCTGCTGGTGTCTTGATCTTAGACTTCCCAGCCTCCAGACCTGTGAGCAATCCATTTCCATTTTTTGTTTGATGGTTTTTGAGATCTTACTACATTGCCCAGGCTAGTCTCAAACTCTTAGGTGCAAGTAATCCTCCTGCCTCAGTCTCCCAAGTAGCTGAGACTAGAGATGCACCATGGTGCCTGTGATTTTATGTTGTTCATAATTTACTCAGTCTGGTATTTTATTACAGCAGCCCAATAGGTTCAAAATAGCATTTGTAAATCTGCGATTCTCTTCTGGAAACGCAGCAAGAGATTGAGCAACCTGAAATTCTTCCCTGTGAAATTCCAAAAGGAATTTTTTTTACCATGCTTTTTCCAGGCACAAACAAGGGTCACCCTTGTTGGGAAACTGGTCTTTCTGAAAGACTGTGGTTTATGGTAAAGTAACTGCTGTGCTTCTAATCAGATGCCAAGAAAGCCAGGCAGGACAGAGGTGACTGCCTCCCTTACACAAACCTGGGGGCGTGGAGCTGGTTGGGTCTGCCCTCTCTACAGTGAGCTGCAGGACCTAGGGTGGGACCTCAGGTCACTGGTCAGACTGGAGAACTGTAATGGGGTTCTCCTCAGACACCTCTGTAGTATATATGTGTTGAACAGGAGGACAAAAGAAGTAAAGAGGTGGCATGCTCTCCCAAGCATTCTTTCAGAAGGTGTTTAAAGGATGCCTGAAGGCACTTGGAAGAGGAGTATAGGGTGATCTAAAATTAGGTGCATACATGACTGTATACCCCAGCCTACAGTATGGTGATCCTCCAAAGAATCTAGTGGGCCAGTTCCTTTCCAGTTTTTAGGTCTTAGTTTAAACATCATTTCTTCCAGGAAGGCTTCCCCAATCCCTCAGTACTGGGCTGAGGGCCCCAGTTCTGTACTTTCATTGATTCCCATTCCCCTGTATTAATATACTTATTCCATGCTGTGGTGATCCTCTTGATTAATGGTTTATCCTCCTAAATCAACTGTAAGCTCTGGGAACCCAGGGGCCAGTCTATCTTGGTCACCAATGAATACACAGTATCTAGCACAGTGCCTGGCAACTCTAGCTTTTCATGAACACCTGCTGAATTAATTAATGTCTTTAGGCAATGTCTCAATTTCTCTGAGCCTCAGGTTCCTCATAAAATAGGGGCTCAGCACCTCTTTGCAGGATTACTGTGAAGATGAGTTGAAAGCAGTTATTATAGTGTCTGGCACCAAGTGTGCAATGAATAGTTGTTTTTCACTTGTAATTGCTCTTAACAGTTATACAAACTCAGGAGATACTGGTCTGTCTTTCCTTCTTCCCCCATTTTTTCCCCCTTTTTGCAGTACTGGGGATTGAAACTGAGGTGCTCTACCATTGAGCTACATCCCCAGTCCTTTGAAAATTTTTATTCTTTTTTTTTTTTTTGCGGTGCTGGGGATTGAACCCAGGTCCTTGTGCTTGCAAGGCAAGCACTCTACCAACTGAGCTATATCCCCAACTCCTAAAATTTTTATTCTTGAGATAGGGTCTCACTAATTTGCCAAGATTGGCCTTGAACTTGGGATCTTCCTGTCTCGGCCTCTTGAGTTGCTGGAATGATAAGCATGAGCCACTGCACCCAGACTAGCTCTTCTTATCTTTGGTTGTCTTGAAGCTATTTTAAGTGATCTTTCTAAAATATACATCTAGCTGTGTTTCCCCTGGCTCTGAAAAATCTCAATAATCTGTACCTTTCTTTTCAGTATTCATCTCCCATGTTTCCTCCTCAATTCCAGTTGTACCAAACTACTGACCACTCCCTAATGCACCTTTATTCCCTCAACCTCAGCTCAGATCACCTCCTCCTCTTTCTGCAGACCCTACTCTCTCTTCAAGGCACACCTTAATGTCTTCTCCTCTGCCAGACTCATGAGGCTTCCTCAGCATGGTACACAGCCTGGCTTGTACTTATGAGTTGAGTGACAGTCCATCTTCCCTGCAAGAGGGGCAGCAGGCACTACACTGTGCTCAGGTCTGCATCACTAGCATGCAGCAGTCTGTGACATGGGGGATGGCTAATCAAGCAGGAACTACTAAGCTGAGTTGACCATCTACCTGACCTAAAAACAAGTTCTGGTTCAAGAATCCCTGAAACCTTACTCTCAAGTATGAGAAGAATTGGTTGATGGGGAAAGAAAAGAACAGGTCTGATGTTCCACTTTTAGGAACTGGCTTCTGAAAGACTTGTATCCAGCTCCACAGTGAACCTGGGCTAAGGATCTTAGCCTACTACAGAAGGTCAGACAGTCAGAGGAGCTTCATGTAGCTCCTCTTAACAGTGCCTGGCACTCAGGGACCCCCATCTCTGTCCTCCTCTGGCACTGGTGTAAAGGTCTATCGGGAACTATTCTAGCATCTTCCACCCAAGATCCAAGTCTTTCCCAAGCTTCATTCCCAGTCAGATGACTCCTTAGATTGAATGCAAAGAAAGTGATAGGAGTCACTGGGATTACTGGCATGCAAGACTCCACCCAGTCCTTTAGATCTTAAAACTACAGAATAATCTTTGCTGAATTCTTTGCCTTCAGAACCCAGTGCAATGGGGTCACAACCCCTGAAGCTTTGTTGGGTAACCCTGTATCCCCTGAGGCTCTGGGTTGTCTGGCCTGTTGAAACTGAAGCAAAGTCCCCTTCCCACTCTTTCAAATTGAGGAGGTAGACCTAAAGGTCTTTGAATCTCTTTTGGTTATTTCTTTCCTATCTGGAAGCACAGTACAGGTTTATAGCTGAATCACTGTATGGTTTTGTCCTATAGGATCTGAGAAGACCACATTCTTCCTTCCTTTTTTCCCTCTCTCCATCCCCTTCAGTTCAAATTGGCAGTGTTTCTTTTGGGGCAGCTGATTATCCACTAGGTTCAGACCTACACTAATCTTATCCAGTGGCTATTTGCCACACCCTCGGTGTTCTCTTCTGTACATACTTTTTAAATTTTTGCAATATGAACAGATTGAGAACCTTACAAATCTTTAAGTTTTGAGATTTTTTTTTTAGTTTAATAATTCCTCCCCTCCTCCCTCCTTCCCTTCTTTCCTTCCTTCTTCAAATTCTGCCATGATTCGTCAAGAGGCACCAAGCCTCTCCTCCAGCACTTTGCTTAAATATCTCTGATGACTATCTGACTTCATCTCTTGCAAGTTCTTCCTTCCACAAAATATCAGAACACAAAATTTAGCATGGTTCCTTGCCATATTAAAAGAAAAATTATCTTCTCTCCATTGTCTATGCCCCTCGTTTCTATGTGAGTCCTCATCAGAACTGCCCTTAGCATCCAAATTTCTAGAATGCACCTCAAAACTCCACCAACCTCTACTCATTATCCAGTTCTAAAACCACTTCCAGAGTGTCAGGTATTTATTAGGTACTGAGTGCCCCGCTTCTCAGTACCAGTTTCTGTCTCTGCTTGGGTTACTATAGCAAAATACCCAAAAATAAGTGGATTAAAAACCAGACATTTATTTCTCAGTTTTGGAGGAAGTACGAGATCAAGGTGCTGGCAGATATAATTTTTAGCAAGGGCTTTCCTGGCTTGCTCAACTGCTTACTACGTTCTCATAGGGCAGAGGGAGAGAGCTTTGGTCTCTCTTCCTCTTATTATAAGGACACTTATCCAATAATAGGGGCCCCGATCTCACAACCTCATCTAAACCAATTACCTCCCAAAGGCCCCACCTCGAAAATACCATTAGAGGCTAAGGCTTCAATCTATGAATTTTGAGAGGAAACAAACATTTAGTCCATAACAGTGTCATAGAGGAAAGGTTTAAAACACAGGGTATTTGTGTTTGGGGGTATAGGGTAAATGATGAATATAAGATTTTCTAGAAGGAAGCTTGAGACAGAGGCTGAGGATGCAGAGGAACTGATGAGAGGGAGGAGGCCCACTCTGCACCATGAAGGCTGGCCCACAGCACAGGGCTCCTGGCAGATACACAGATTCCAGGCAGGTACACATTCATTCAGCATCTGTTAGGGATAGTTATGGCTAGCACTGGGCAAGTGCTGGACTCAGAGCTGAAAGAGGGTGCTTTTTTTTCAACTGTGCAGGAGACAGTCAATGAATAATTGCAAACTTTCACTTGTCTACCAGGTTTTACATGTGCTATCTGGTCTGGGGCACTCTGCAGTCTCCCTGTCCCATTTCCCTGGCTGTTCCTATCCACTTGTTAGGTTCGGGTAGGTGTGGCTTCCTTTGGAGCAACTGTTTCCCCAAGCCTGGGTTCTGAGCTGTAGGTTTCCACAATATGGAGCCTCTGCCTCTCAAGTCTTGCCAGGCCAAGTATGGCACTCTTGTTTGCCTGACAGTAATAAGCATCTAAGCTTCCTGAGGACAAAACTGTGAACCATGGTGTCTCCAGTATCCACTGTGGTCTGCTTCTTGCAGGAGAAGGTATAGTCAACGAGTAAGTAAATGACTGGTCCCTGAACATAGGAGGCATCTATACAGATGTGTACCAATGGTGGTTGGAACCATAGGTTTGGGGCTTGCAAAACAATAGAGAAGTTCAATGCAGAAACACATACTTATCTGCCAGACTAACAACCAGATATTTCTTGCTCCTCAGCTGAGAGGAACATACCCCATCCCAGTTTTTCTGATTTCTGAGATTTACAAATTTCAAAGCAGAATACTGTAAAGAGCAACAGGGTTAGGTGGCTGGGGTTTGAATTTTGGCTTCTCCACGGACTAGATGGTTACCTTGTGCAAGTAACATAGCTTTTCTGTGCCTCAGTTTCCTCACCTGTGAAACAGGGAGAAGAGTAGCACCCATTTTATAAGGTTGTCCTGAGGATTAAATGATAGGAACCTTATAAAGTTGGAGGAATTGTGAAAGCACAAGTGCTGTACTTTACTACATGTCCTCTCACCTCTTGCAGCCCTGCTCTGGTCCCATATAAATCTCAGTTGACTAATCTGTAAAATGGGAAAGAGGATAATGATAATGATTGAATGAGAAGGTAAAATTGCATTACAATCTGTGTCCACGGGAGTTTGTGGGACAGTGGGCCATATCAGGCAGAGATTCTAGAGCTAGCCATCCAGACCCCTCTGCTCAGTGTCACGTGGTGAGGACCTTCCCTGCCCAAGAAATTCAGGGCCCACTGCCCAATTTAAACCCCTCAAACGCCTTTTCCTCAGGATCAGGCTGCCGTGGGTTCGTCTGAATGGTCAGGAGGTCTGCGGAACACTCCGACGACCCCAGAAGCCCACGGAAGGATGGAGGGGTCCCCACAGTAGAAGGCGGGGTGCATGAGCCCTGGGGGCTGTAATCTGGTTATTCCAGGAAAAAAGAAAAAAAACACGTCGTACAGGAGGCAACCTCCGGGCGGGGAGCCGGTTATCTCCCAGCCAGCTTCCGGCTCCGATAACAGCCGGCGGGGCTCTCCGGGTCGGGTGAGCGCCCCAAAGTGGCCTGGTGCACCTGGGTCGAGAGAGCCCCTGCTCTGCCCCGCGGCGATTCCACCGCGATCAGTGTCCGGGCTCCAGCTGAGCCCAGCCGGGCGAGGAAGCGGAGCGGGGCCTGCCAGCCGGCTCGCCGCGCGCCCTCAACCGGACAAGGTGGCCCACGGCAGCCTCCAGACCCCAGAGCCCGCCCCGCCCCACGCTTACTCTGCAGACAGTGGGCTGCGGCCAGGCAGAGGGCGAAGAGCCCCAGGGAGATGCTTCGGGTCTTCCTCTTCCCGCACCGCAGAGGCCTCATGAGCGTGCCCCGGGCAGCATGGGCCCCGCATGGGCTTCCCGAGCGGCGCTGAGCGGCGCGGCGCAGCGCAGGGCCGGCTGTGTGCTCTCCGCACCGCCGTTGCCACTCTTCCCTCAGCCTTGCTCTGCACTAGCTCCTGCAGTTTTCTAGGGTCAGATGCAGATGAGCTGGTTGTACTCTGGTTGAACCAGTTCCCAAGAAGGAGGGAGGAGGAGGAGGGAGGAGGGAGGAGGAGAAAAAGGAGGAGGAGGAAAAAGAGGAGGAGGGAGAGAGAGAGAGAGAGAGAGAGAGAGAGAGAGAGAGAGAGAGAGAGAGAGAGAGAGAGAGAACGCGAAAGAGAAAGAAATGAGAAGGCACACACTCAGAGGTAAAATAATGGTGAATAATGAACAATCTTTTGACATTAACACCCACTTTACTGGTATTAAGATTCAGCTAAGATGTTGGGTAGCTGGAGGGCAAGTATTA